>NC_084600.1:922500-1155000 GCF_033807715.1 Cololabis saira | reverse complement strand
CAGCCCACTCCTACGAGCAGGTGCTGACAGACATCACCGACGCCATCAAACTGGACTCCGGGGTGGTCAAGAAGATCTACACTTTGGAGGGCAAGATGGTGAGCTCTTTGCCGTTTCCTCATTTCACTGACAATGTAGCAGGCAGGCAGGTGGAAGCAGCAACGGGATGACCGAAGGTGGGGGGGGGGCCGGGACCGCAGGCCAGCACGCAGCTCCCGAGGCTCCGGCCTGCAAACATGCACAAAAGAGAAAAAAGGGGGGCCAGCACAAGAAACTACAGGAGCGATTGACAAAAATGATAGCTATGAGATACTTATAATAAATAAAAATGGAAATGGAGAAGAGAGGAAGGGTGAGAGGCACCGCCCAGTGGATCATGTCGGTGCCCCCCTGCAGCATAGGCCTATAGCAGCATATCTACCACGAAGCTATATTTGAGACTAACTATTATAGTCTTGTTCTACAGCTGCAACTATGACTACTGACTCTAACACACTAGAGTTTACACTACCTAGAGATTTACCAACACCAGCTAGAGGTTTAATAAACACTAACTATAGGCTTTACTAAACAGAAAGGTTTTCAGTTTAGTTTTAAAGGTGGAGGTGGTGTCAGCCTCCTTAACCCAGATTGGAAGTTGGTTCCATAGTAATGGTGCCTGATAGCAGAACACCCTCCAAATCTACATTTAGATACTCTAGGAACTACGAGTATACCTGCACTCTGAGAACGGAGAGCTCTGTCAGGAACATAAGGCACTATCAGGTCTTGCAAATAATGCGGAGCTAAGCCGTTTTGGGCTTTATATGCAAGTAATACAATTTTAAATTGGATTCTGAATTTTACAGGTAACCAATGGAGCTTTATTAGTACGTAGGTAGATTTGTTTTGCAGTAGATGGGAGAAGGCATCTCACATACAATCTTTACAGTCATTAATTTGACACAGGACAAATACACAGAACAGGTTTACGACAGCACAAGACAGACATGGCAGGTATCACAATGCTCACTGAACAGGATACAAGTAGATGTTGCCCACAAGGCAAAGAACATTAAATAGAGGTAGAACCAAGGTCAGGGTTTCTAATAAATAGAAAAAAATAAGTTAAAAGCAGGATAGACCTCAGCAATAAATAAAATGCGTTAAGATTTGTTTAACAGAGAGGCAGCAGCAGGGACAGAGCTGTTCTTGTAGCGTGTGGTCCTCGTTCTGGAGACTATGAATCTGCGTCCTGATGGCAGTAGCTGGAACTCACTCGCTAGGGGATGGAGGCATCATTGGGAATGGAGTTGGTGAGCCGCTGCAACTGCTTGGCGTCCAGCGACTCAAGGCCCAGCTGGGTTTCCCCAATCAGCCGACCATTTAATGATCTGGTTGAGTGAGCTCCTTTCTTTTAGGGGCAGGTTTCCGAACCATGATGCTAGTGAAAAAGTTAAAACACATTCATCATGGTCCTATCTATGTGTAAACGGGACAACTTCCTTAGACAGAACAGCCGCTGGTGTCCCTCCGTGCTCACAGCTTTGCAGTTCTCTTTAAATTTTAGGGTAGAGTCAATGATTGTCCACAGATATTTATAGGACTGCACTTTTTCAATGACTTGTCCCTTAATCCTAACAGGTTCAGGTGTTTAGGAGCAATGCATTTGTCCCATCGTGGCATTGCTGAGTTTTAGTTGCAAAGGCTTCAGGCCAACTCTTGCGATGTAGTCTGTGAGGGCTGATATCTTTGTTGACAGGGTTCAACTTAATAAACTAGTTCCAGAAAGAGGAAAAAGACCAAATGGCGCATTGCTGTTTTGTACACAGACCACCAACACCCAGAACTGAAACGGCCCAGTTGTTGTTGTTTTTAAAAAGGAGCTAGAAGACGATTTCAGCCCTGGATACTTGGGATGGTACGAGGTCGGTTCGGTAAATGAGGGCAGCTAAAGTGTGTTGCAGCTCCCTGCCTTGCTGGCTACGCATCAGCCCACAAAGTCGTCAAACCATGAAGCGTCTTTCAGCTTGTCAGGAAGCGGTTGGAGTAGGACCCAGATGCAGGAGACCAGAAGGCAGGAGTTCAAAAACCAGTGATTTAATTGTCAAAATGAACCAAAAGCGCTGCTGAGCACGATACAAAAGCCAGAAGATGAACAAGAATCAAAAAATGACAAAAACCTGAGCAGAAAACACTGAGGAACAAACAGTACGGATCAGCAGGAAGCAAGGGAAAGACTGGACCAGATATACACAAGGGTGGGGGGGGGGGCTCGCTGGTGGTGGGTTGCCTCCCGCCCCCTTCTCGTCCTCTTGCTGGTGGCCTGGGTTCCGGGTTCTTCCTTCTCGGACTCTGGTCTCGCGGGTGACGGGGTTGCTCCCTCCCCTCCCCCACTATAGATACACTTCAGGTGGAGCTTTGATAGGATTATTACACACACACACACACACACACACACACACACACACACACACACACACACACACACACACACATAGCCACACAGACATGTACATACACACGTACATATACACACACACACACACACACACACACACAAACAAACCGTGACACAGCTTCATTAATGCAAAATCTGTCATGTTACTCATTTCTACTGGTTGTGAGTTTTTTATGTACATCTTAGAACTCAGCATCTATGAAATAATCAAGGCTTAATGTTTCACTCTTTGTATATTTTTAAATGAAAGTTGGAGCTTTGTCTCCTCATCCATTCAGCTTGCCGTGTATGTGTCTCCCCAGCTGACGGAGGTGGGCATGAACAACTGTGTTTGAACGTCCTGTTCACCAGCACTGAGACATATTTCTGTGCAGAAACATAAAGTTGACAGATCTCTGGAGCCGTGGTGGCTGTTAAGGGCTGGTGTGATGCTTCACATCACCAGTCACGTTAGACTCAGGAACCTAGACAAGCTTCCTTTGATTGAAACAAACCTATGGTGTCTGACCATCACTATTTTATGAAGATGTTGACCTTCTTTTGCCTGAAGAGTGAAATCAAACCCTCAAAAGGCTAAATATTTAATGAACACAGTCCTCTTTTATGAATGAGGAATAATTGTGTGGATTGAGAGGGTGACAGAGACTGGTGGAGTTCAAGAAAAGGTAAAGTTGGGAAAGAAAATCTATGAATGAAGTCTTACCTACGCTGCAGAGATGTGAACCAGAGCTCTGAGCCCAAATATAAAAATAACTCCCCGTCACATCGCCTCGCACGGGCCGCCCACACGTTGTCTTCACTACAGCGCTAAACGGAGACGGTCCCGTGTGTGTGGCAGTGAACTCACTCTGCACTGCAGCTGAGTCACGTCAAACCAGCCTTTTCTCAGGCACAAATACAGGATTGTGTGTATTTGTAAGCAAAGGAGAGAGGCAAGGCAAGTTTATTTATATAGCACAATTCAACACAAGGTAATTCAAAGTGCTTTACATTGACATTAAAAGTGGCAAGACATAATTAGACAGTAAATAACAAATAAGATTGAATAAAATTATGAATAAGATGATAAGAAAAGAAGTAAAATAATAAAAAGCACAAGCTGTTAAAAATAAGGGCAGTAGAGTCCAGCAGGTAAGTTTAATTTAGGAATACGCTTCAGTAAACAGTAATGTTTTTATCCTGATTTAAAGGATCTACAGTTGGAGCAGACCTCAGATCTACAGGAAGTTTGTTCCACCGGTGAGGAGCAGAATAACTGAACGCTGCCTCACCTTGCTTGGTTCTGGTTCTGGAACCACAACAAACCAGATCCAGATGAACCTCAGGGGTCTGGGAGCTTCATAGGAACTAACAGATCCAGATGAACCTCAGGGGTCTGGGAGCTTCATAGGAACTAACAGATCCAGATGAAGCTCAGGGGTCTGGGAGCTTCATAGGAACTAACAGATCCAGCATGTATTTTGGTCCAAGACCATTCAGGTCTTTGTAGACCAGCAGTAAGATTTTAAACTCTATCCTTTGACTCACTGGAAGCCAGTGTAGTGATTTCATGACCGGTGTAATGTGGTCCAGTTTCCTGGTGTTTGTAAGGACTCTTGCGGCAGCGTTCTGGATCAGCTGCAGCTGCCTGATTGATTTCTTGTTAAGGCCTGTAAAGATGCCATTGCAATAATCCAACCTACTGAAAATGAATGCATGAATAAGTTTTTCCATGTCTTGTTTAGACAGAATCCCCTTAATTCTAACAATGTTTTTCAGGTGGTAATAGGCAGATTTAGTGATAAACTTTAGATGGCTGTTGAAGTTCAGGTCAGAGTCAATAATTACACCAAGATTTCTGGCTTGATTTGTAGCTGTCAATGACATTGAGCCAAGGTGAGCGCTGATCTTTTCCCTTTCATTTTTAGGGCCAAAAAGGATCACCTCTGTCTTTTCTGCATTTAGCTGGAGAAAATTCTGGCACATCCACTCATTGATTTGGTGAATACAGTTACTCAATGAGATCAGGGGGCTGTAGTCATGTGGTGACACTGAAATATAGAGCTGTGTGTCATCGGCATAAGTATGGTAGGAAATGTTGTGATGTTCCATAATCTGAGCTAGCGGTAGCATATAGATGTTGAATAGAAGCGGTCCGAGAATAGACCCTTGAGGAACCCCAGAGAGAGAGAGGGAGAAGTTGTCTCTTCCCACCTCTCATCATCACTGTTTCTCTCTGCTGGTCCGCCTGCTCCCCTCCTCAGCCTCCCTGGCTCATGGTGCACCTCCAAGTTATTGACTACGTTTCCATGCAGTCAATAACCCTTTTCAAACCGGAATATTAGCAATAACCCGGTTGCGCACGTCCATGTAAACACCAATAACCCCTTTGAGCGAAAAGCTGCGCAAAGCAGGATTTGTACGAACGCCAGACCAGATCCAGCACCGCTGGAAGACGCTGAAAAAGGTGAACTACAGGTACAAGAAAGAAAACGGTACCAGCCGGTCCGATTATCCTCCGTGCTGCTGTTATTGTTGTTGTTTTGGATTTGGATACAGGAAGAACAAGCGGAAATGACGGGAATTGCGTCATGACCTTCTCCGTGCGTTGCTGGTTTGATCCAGATATCCCAAATGATTAATTACCATGTATACAGGGATAACCCTGTTTGCTCACGCATGGAAACAGATTATTTCCAATGTTTCAGTAACCGGAATATTGACCTTAACCCCAATTTTGACTGCATGTAAACGTAGTCATTGATTGTGGGAACATGGAGCAAGTGTCCACCTGACAGCAGCATCAGAACAACATCATTATTTCTGAAGCAGATTGGGCCACAGGTCAAGGGCGTCGTGTAGCAGCAATCACGTCTTAAATTAACGATTTGTGAGTCATGCTTTTGAACATGTTCCCTGCCTTAGGGCTTTTTATGCCTAATGGCCACTTTAGTCATTTGTATTAGCATTTGTCTCAGGTCAAAGAAGTCCTCTTCTAGTGGCTTGTCTTTTCATCTCTTCATCTTTAATGATTTACTGTTAACTCAGTAGGAAGTTAACCCCTGTTAGCTCTCAGCTTTAGCCAATGAAATCCAAGGATCTGATTTTCCTTGAGAAAGCTCCTGTTGAAGATTAAACTCATGCTTTTGGCAGAATGCCTACTAACTCAACTGGTCTTATTAATGACAGTTTTGTGGGAGAATATATGTAGCTATTCTGCCCCTGCTGTTTTCATCCCTGTGTGTTTGGAAGTAAGATGGTTTTGTTGATGCTATTTTTAGACCCAACATTGATTGGACTTGTAGGCATGGAAACACGCTCAATGCCAAATGGGCTGTGCTGGGCTGGGAGCAGAATAAACTCCTCATTTTATGTTTAGTTTTGTGTGTGGGCGTGGCCTCATGCTTTTATTTGTGCCATGGAGACGACGGGAGAGCGGAGCTGTGGGATTCTGATGCAAACGGAAATGAATGGGGAAGAACTAGATCATGATTGCATGATGGGACTGAGTCCCTGTGTGGTTTACTTAGAAAAAGAAAATTGTGCGCAAGACCTAAGAGCCTTCTGAGAAGAATTTTGACTAATCTAAGCCTGTGGGAAATTTAAACCCACTATCAAACGTTGTTAATCCATGTTAGCTTGACCATTACAGATGAGTTTAAGAGAAAAAAACATCAGTATAACAGAATTCTAGACACAGTAATAAAACGAGACATATTTTATTCAGTATTTGAAAACTAACACTAAGATACATTTTGTATCTATATGAATGACTGATGGAAGAGCTGTGGGATGGCAGCAAACTTGTATCAGTGGCACTTGAATATACATGACTGAACATGGGGAGTGTGCTAAAGGTAATTATCTGAGTGTGCATAAGGATAAGGTTGCCTTAAAGGTTCAGTCAAGCTTGTGCATGTGTGTGTACAGTGGTGCATGCGTGTGTTGTGTGTGTGAGCTGCAGCCGTCACGGCAGAAGTAGGTTTCTGGGCCCGGCTGCCAGCAACATGGAGTCCCAGCAGAGCTACCGAGGAACTTGTGCTTCTTACTTTCATTAACCCCCTCCTAATGAGGCCAGAAACAGACGGGGGGGGGTGGCTTCCTCTCTGCTTATCCTTCATAAGCATTGTCAGAAGCTCCGTTCAGAGAAAGACGCTGCTGCTAGAGCAGACTGAAATGAATAATGTAGGAACTGGTGACGGATATGTTCAGCTCTTTTGTTTAGGCTTTTCATCTACACGTTAGATTGTATGTGTCTGCATTGTTGCTTGACTGTTAGACCAAAACAATGCTTCTATCGGTTTAGAACATAATGCCACCACATCGTGCACTTTTAGCATAAAATTATGTTTCTGGTGTTGTTGTTCTTTTCAATGTCAGAGCCTCATTTACATTTTATTCCTGTTCTATAGTGATCTAAAGGAAGAATTGATTTGATTTGATTTGATTTGAAGATTCTATTTCGAACATGCATGATAAAAGAGCGTACAAAAAAGTGACCAAACAGAATACAAATAAATATATATATATATATATATATATATATATATATGTACAGCGCTTTTATTTTTTAATTATATGTATATATAAATATAGTCAAAATCAAAGCAAATCAAGGTAAACAAAAGAAAACCCAGCATTTATTTGTGCTACTATGTATGTATGTACTAATAGAAGTAATTATAATGCATAGTATTACATTATCATTAGTTTACTATAATACTACAATATAATAGAGAACAATAAACAGCAATGATATAACAATATACTTGAATAACTATATAAGAGTAGATATGCTATATATACATTGGTTCATACATTTACCTCCAATTATATACATAAAAATTACTATAAATCTATATATCGACATATCTACATATAACTATAAATCAGTATATATTAATAGAGATATAGATACACAAATACTGTACATATAATACAACTCAATATATCCATATACATACCTACTTATAACATATCTATATCCACAATATACATTATATATCTTCATATATTAATAAATGTTCATATCTACATGTTTATTCGTATCTGTATTTTGAATAGAATGTTTCTTTGTATCTTTTTTTAAATGGTGATATGTTTTGACTTTGTTTTAGTTCCATGCTGAACTGGGTTGGCTTCACGTCTCTGTGATTACTTGATACTCCGTGTGAAAGCTTGGGCCACCTTCATCGTTTTGGGTATCATGTTTCTGCCAGTAATATGAGATTGTTAGGAAGACTAGTTCAAGTTCCACCCCCTGTACTGTTTTGATTGTGTGTAGATCCTGCCCTTCTTCTTTGACGTTACCACAACCTGGTATTCCCCTGGAAGCTCGTGGCCTTGCCAGCTTTCTGTGATAATTTAATCTAGTTGCCTGGGAACCGGTTGACCTGCTGTGATGTCACACATTAGCACATTAGGTCCAACTGGACTGGTCTGATCAAGACGGCAGACTACTCGTAAGTGGCTTAGAACACTGACATGGCTGGCCTATTTATACTATCTAAGCTCTGTTTACTCACACGCCGCCATGTCGGACCCCAGCTGCCAGGCCTAAGCCATGCCAGGCTCATGCATGCTTAGGCTGCAGATAGTCACTTACGGGCCTTTTGTTGGCGTCTTGGCCCCTGGCCTGGATACCCGTCACCTAAAAAAGGAATCCCACAAATGTTAACCAGTCAAGAAAGTTAGTTTTCCAGTTAATTTGATGCAGTTTGTACGTTTCAGATAAGCTAAAGATTAAAAAACTAAAGCGAGGCAGCAACTATTAGCCTTCCACGTGTATAATCCTGCAGACAATATCTCATCCTCCCTCCTTGTCCATCTCTGTGGGTGGTTGCCCTGTATGTGACCGGGGAGCTGGAGGTTTCTATGTTAAGCCGGGCATACACTGTGCGATTGTCGGCTCGTTTTGGAACCGATTTTCCACTCGTGCGACTATTTTTTGGATCGGGCCAATCGATTTCGACTCAATCGTTGGTCGTGCCTCGTGCAGTAAATGTGGGGTAACGACGAGAGAGTAACGACGAGAGATTAACACCTCACGACGAACTCCCGATCACGAATCGTGTGCTCGCAAGAAAATCTAACTTTTTTTTTTTTTTTTTTTTTTTTTATATTTTTATCCCGGTTTTTTCCCCCATTTTATCACCCAGTGCTCCTACCTAAACAGTCCTGGGCATTGCCATCCTCTACCAACCCCGGG
Source organism: Cololabis saira (assembly GCF_033807715.1). Taxonomy (NCBI): domain Eukaryota; kingdom Metazoa; phylum Chordata; class Actinopteri; order Beloniformes; family Belonidae; genus Cololabis; species Cololabis saira. Next base: position 1,146,373 of record NC_084600.1, on the reverse strand, counting down.
AGGGCCCTGCACTGAGCTCAGGTCTCCTCCTTAACCTGAGGAGTGAGCAGCAGCATCTTTTCACCAGACAGGGTGGGGTTTCTCCGGCCAACGTAGCGCGTGGAAGGATCACGTTATTCCGGCCAGATCCTCCCCACCCCATCTGGCGCCCCTGTTGGCCAGAGGGGGCATGTATAGCCCAGGACTGTTGCATGTTTTTGTGAGGGTAGAGAACATTAGCTACCCAAGGGAACACGGGGAGAACATGCAAACTCCACACAGAAAGATCCTTTCACCATACCCACCCAGGGTGTGGGTGCTGAAGTCATGGGGGAACTAACACGCACTTCAGCGCCCACAGCGTCCCCAGCGGGAATTGAACCCAGGAAAGAAAATCAAACTTGTTTGAAATCCTGGTCGCTCCTCGTGAAGGAATCGGACAGTTGAAGCAGCTATGACCCGATTGGCCTCATCCTTTCGCAGAGAGCATGTGCAATAAAAAAAAAAGACCGAAAAAGTGCCAAAACGTACGTATACAGTAGATAGTATTGGCAACGGCTGCATATAGCACGTTAGACCAATACAACTTGCTGCTTTCCTCCAGTTCTGGCTGAAGGATTGAAAGACCGTACTGCTCACGTCTGCCCAGCCAATTCCTTGTCCAAACACAATGTCGTCTTTTCTTTTTTTATTTATCGCCACACAGGATGGCACAAATTGCCAAGGCAGCGCGTTTGTTTTTACGGAACATCTTCGGTGTCTCCCACTTCGGGGTTCCTCTTCTTCTTCCACTTCTTTTTGACGTTGCAGTTCCAGTAACAGAAGTCCGACGTGAGGATTATGAACGTATAGTGTGAGCAGACGGAGCATCAGAGCATCGGGTCGTACAGTGTGAGACCATAAATCGTGGGCTGTGAACTTTTTAACTCAGTCGTGCAGTGTGAGATGAGGCTGAATCAAACGATTTAAAATATCGCACAGTGTATGACCAGCTTTATCTGTTCTTAAGGCTGCTCTTCTGGACTGACATTCAATTCAATTCAATTTTATTTCTATAGCGTCTATTACAACAGAAGTTGTCTCTAGGATCTTTCCAGAGACCCAGAACATAAACCCCCGAGCAATTATTACATGGCAGATAAAAACTCCCCTAGTGGGAGAAAAGCCTTAAGCCACGGCTGATGTTGGTCCTGGAATCTGTTCCCGTCCCAGCATGGAAGATGCTTCAGTCACCACTGGCACCACCGTGGCCTTCACTTTCCACATATTTTTCTTCCTATTTCAACACGTGGTATTTCTTCAGCCTCCAAATGTACAGTAGCTTTCACTGGCGATTGTTCCATCTAGAATCAGTGCTTTCTGCTGGACTTTATGGAGCACCAGTGTTTGACTGGTGAGCCATCACCGGTTCACCAGTCTGGGCTTGGATACCCACCGGATCTCTGCTCTTTTATTCTCTGTCAACATGAGGCTGACAGTTTTATCCTTATCATTTTCAGTAGGATTTTTCGAGGCCTGTGTTGAAAAAAATCGATTTTCTGATTCTAAATCAATTCTCATATTAATTCTTAAAAATCGATTTGTATGTCTAAAGATAGTTTTTTTTTCATCATTATATTTTCGCCCGGTGAACTTTAATCTGAGTCGTCACATCATTTAATTCACACAGGGGCGTGGTGGGAAACTATCAAATAATGAACATGGCGTCGAAGAGTAGCAGTAGCGCTAACAAACCGCTGGTTTTGAAAACTCCTGAACTAAATGAACTTTTCTTTAGAGAAAATGCTGGATATTTCAACTTAATTTCAAAATGTTATATTAGTGTTGTTGTAGCCATTTCTTCATTTCTTATCCTTAGTTTAGAAAAAAGTTTAGTTCAGGATGTTTATGAAGTTGATCTGTTACTTTGAATTATCTTGGCTTGGTAATTAGGTTATGTTAAACAGTACCTGAGTTTATTTTATTTATTTTATTTAATAATAATAATTGTTGGATGGGTGGGGCCGGGACACACCCCTCAATATTGGGACCGGTGTGGTGTGTGGGTGTGTGTGAGTCAGTCAGGCGGAAATGTCAGACAGAAGGCAGCTGTGGTTAAATGCCAATTTTGACCATTTCACGCTGTTTTAGTAACTTTTCTAAACAGTTTTCGTTTCGTTGGATTTTTCCCTAATTGTGGAGCCGCATTGATTTATGTTTGCAAGCCCCTTTTTTGGAAATAAATATTGGAAAAAAGGAAAAAGTCGCAACAGTGGAGTGTGTAAAATCACCACGGTTTTGCTTCCCGTCAATGGCATCGTGTTCCTCGGATGCCAGGACAAGTGTCTGGTGACAGAATAAATTAGACAAGCTAAAATGATTTGTTTACTGCACGAGCTGTTGCAATTTCTTTCTTTTTTTAAACTTTAAATGGATATTTATTTCTTAGTTATTTCACAATAATTATTATGAAATTATTATTTCCCTAGTTATTTTACAGTCATATAATTCAGGCGACAGCTCAAAAAACATTCTTAATAACTCTAACCCAAATCAATATCGAATCGGATCGAATCAAATGGTGATAATCGATTCTGAATCCTAAGAATCGGAATGGAATCGATACCCAGCCCTAGATGTTTCTCTGTTGGCAGCCGTAACACTGACACGAGTAACAATGAAACTGATATGAGGGAGAGGAATGAAGTAGTCTCTTGTTTGCAGTCTGCAGTGCTGGCTTCTTCCTCTCCTTGCTGGCACGGCCAAACAGATTTGACTTTCTTTTTCTCCATCCATTTTTGTCTGCGTCTCAATTTCTTTTTTATCTTCCCCCTCTGTAATTTTCCCTGTACTTACTGCATTATATCTGCACGATTCTTCATGCATTCATAATATGTTTAGTCCTCTTCTGATTAAATCATCTGCTCTCAGCATCATCTATGTCTGTCCTGATTATACTCTTCCTCTCATCCTTGTTTGTATCAGTGTTTCACTGGCAATGTTCCATTCATTTTTACGGATGTTTAATCCTCATTTAATTAGCATACTCTGCATGCACCCCTAAACCGAGGGGCTCTAACATATGGCATTACTCTTTCAGTTACCCCCTATCTTTTCCCCCACCCTCATGCTTTGTATTTGTGTTTTCTGTACATCATATCACCTTTTTTCTGGTTTCCTTCACTTTTTCTCAGTGTTTCTCTTTTCATTGCCTCCCTACCTCCTATCTGACTCTGCAAAAACTCTGGAAAAGATGCTGCAGCAGCGTCATCAAGTAACACTTTGAATGATGCAATGTGGAGATGACCCTCACAATCACATACAGTGTGTAGCAGCTTTTTAAGGTCTAGTTAGATGTATTGTTTACTGATAATGTCACTTTTAGTTCTGCGTTGGATGATTGTAGTAAAATCCATCTGCTGATTTGCTGAGTCACAGCTACCCAGCACAGTATATGAGAGGGTGAGAGAGCAGACAGTCTGTTTGCTACTGCGCAGTAGATTCACACAGAATGACTCCGAATGATAAATGGCTTATAGATTCCCAGGCAAAAAAGTCCTGAAAGTAGACCACTGTCTGTGCGTGTATAAATAAGCTATTGAGAGCATGTTTAGTCTGTCTGTCTGTCTGTCTGTCTGTCTGCTGCTGATTCAGCGAGGCAGCCAGCGTGTGCGTGTCTCTGTCTGCATGTGAAGATACACTGTAGCAGACTGGGGGGCTGGTTGCAGTCGGGACGCTGCCAAATTAAGATCGATGGCAGACGTTTCCATCTCTGGCAATGCTATTGAGAACACAGTAATGCCACAACTTTATCACACGCACTGTCTGTCTGACTCATTTACTTTCTCGGCTCTCTCCGTCTCTCTCCATTTCTCTTTTAATCTGCGTCTAATGAATATGTAGTAGGGAAGTTTTGTCCCATGCTTCTTGCTTTTTTTTCTTTTTAAATGTATTTATTAGATTTTTGTTTGCAGTTTCCAACAAGTCAAACATCAGTCACTGTTACAGGCAACAAAGCAAACCTTTTCTCCCCGTTCTCCCTCCCATCCCCTCATCCCCTAGAAAGAATAAGAAAAATGGTTAGAATAATAATACAAAAAAAAAATAGAGCAAAAGAGGGAAAAACATTAATAGATATAGTATCGATTAAGAAACACTTAAACATAGATACCCATTGAATAAGGACCCTGGATGTGATATACAGTATATGCATGCCCGTGTGAATACATACATACAAATACATGCATACAAATACTGAGATCAATTATGACATTGATGTATTTCAAGAACATTTTCAGGCCATTATATCATTATATCACCCAACATGGATATTCTACTCCCTCTGAGCCTCCTCCTGCTGAACATTAGTATCATGTCTTAAAAAACATATAAAAGGTCTCCAGATGTCATCAAAGACATGTTGCTTCCGTCTAATAATGTAAGTTATCTTTTCCATTGTCATGTTTAAAGCCATCTCTTTAATCCATCTTCCAATTCTTGGTCCATCAACATTTTTCCAATTAAGGGAAATGATACGTTTAGCTTGTAATATACACATATCTACAAGTCTAGATTCTTTATTTTGTAATTTTGGCGTAGTTGGGTATATACCCAGAATAAAAAACCTTGGATCCATTGGTAACTTTTTGCCTAATATCTGATCAATCATATTAATAATATCATGTTTCTTGCTTTTAGTTGCTTCCAGAGCAGGACTGACATCTCTCAGGCGTCAGGCTCTAACCTGGAAAGCGCTTTTCTGCAAAGCAGCTGAATGGCAAACGCGCTGTGCTTTTCAAAGTTATGACTCAGAATTTTCTCGATTCTTAAATGAAATATTAATGCAATATGCACCACTCTGAAGCGGCAGTTTTTTTGGTTGTTTTTCTTTTTTGCACTGTGCCATTTTGGACTGATACAAATCCCTTGCCATCTCTGATTATGAAAAGAGACTTCTCAGCTCTTTGCTCATGTTTGTGCAACTGTTGCTTTTTTTACATAATGCTTTCTAAGGTGCCGTCAGAACCAATAGTGCACAGTATTTAAAATCTTTTTGAGAGCTTTTCTGTCTGGCTGTATTTGCTTCAGGGCTCCATCTTAACTGTCAATATTTTAGGAAAACATCCTCCTCTTTGATTTCTGCTACTTCCTCCATTTTGTCCCTTTTCAAATGCTAATCAACACAAACTCAGAAGGCACTTTTACAGGCATTTTTTTCTGTTGTACTTACCCCCCTTGGCTTTTTACATATTTTGGTGAAACATTTAAAGCAGAAATTAAGAAGAAATGTAAATTCCTTGCCCTCATTGGCCCTCTATTGCTCAGATGCAAGGTGGAAAAGTAATGCAATGATGCTTTACTTTCACCAGTGTATTCATTTGTAATTGCATATACGCACCAAATATTGACTTTGGAATGATGAATCTGTTTAATTCACCAATCAATATATTGTAAACCAGCAGTGAAAATAATATATAGTTGCAAATAAGCAAGTAGACAATTAAAACCACACTTACTCATACTTTAGAAATACGTATAACATAAACCGTTATTTTATCAAACTAATTATTGTGTTTATGTACCAATCAGCAACTTTGAAAACCTTAAGTTCCTTGAGTTTCAATTTGAGGCTGATTCGAAAAACCCTCCTTAGATCCACATGCTCAAATGTCCAGTCCATATCAGAAATGCAATTCTTTTATTTTTTATTGCCTCTGGCTCCTATTAACACAGAGATGACAAACATGAGTCTGTCTGAAGAGAAGCATCACAGTGGTGTCATCCATCTTTTATACGTCTTTGGTGTGCACACACATAGAATTGAATTGAAATTTTAATTTCGAACATGAAACCGTAGTGAATACAAAACAAAACAATAATAATCAATAATAAATAAATAAGAAAACAAAAAAAACAAAAATATAAATAAAAACATGCATCCATCATAATTAACATGCTCGAAAAGGAGTAGGAAGAAGTAACAACGTATTAAATCCTAAACTCTATTTCATTGTAATCAAAATTAATTTAATTTCTATACAAAAAACAAAAGATATCTATATATATATATATATATCTATATATACATTTATAACACATACACACACACACACACACACACACACACACACACACACACACACACACACACACACACACACACACACACACACATGCACACACATACATACATATATATATGTATGTATGTGTGTGTATATATATATATATATATATTTATTTATATATATATATATATATATATATATATATATATACATATATATATATATATATATATATATATATATATATATATATATATATATATATATATTCTCACCTGAAATGAGCTGGGATAGGCTCCATCACCATCAACCCCCAAAAGCAACCAAAATCCCCTCAAGCCCCCTCCTCCCTGTATCTTGTAAAAATAATTTGTTCATATTTGTTTTTAAACTGGTTGATGCTTGGACATTGCTTCAGATCCACACTCAGTCTGTTCCACAGACCTTACTCCATTATTTGTCTGTATCTTCATGCTCATGAACTATTCTGTGTAATGAATTCCAGTTAACCGTGTGGAATGATCAAAGAGATCCACAAAGAGTGGAAACCAGTGAAGGAAGGAACAACCTGGGCTTTATCAGAAGACGAGGCAGGGTGAGAGACACATCAAGACCGGTGAAGTTACAGTACAATATGTCACAACGTGATAGAAACTATTTGGAACAAATACATCAAATTGTAGCTGATGCTTTGAAAATCTATTTCCTTTTTAAAATCTGTGTTATGACTTCAAACACAAAGGGCTCCAGGCACACCAAGGAGCGAAACATTCTTCTTACCACATTTTGAAAAGAAACTGATTCACAGCCTCATAAAAAGTTTGTTCTACCCCTGTGGAGCAGCAGCTGTTATATAAGCTGTTACGCAACGGAGCCACCAGGCAGGCTGGCGAGCTGCTACAGTATGCACTGCTTTTTAGGTGTGTGCAGTTACACTGCAACACAGTTAATTGGCTTCATGTCACCTTGCACCTTCTCTCTTTTCCTCTTTTTGTTTTGTATTCTCTTTGATACCCCTCCTTTCCTGGCGGAGTATTGTCTGATCAAATGGGGCTGTTGGTGTGCTGAGCTGATTAAGGAAGCAGTGGTGTGTCAGCTCCCCCTCTGGCAACAAAGGGCTTTAACCTTCCTCCTGCCTCACACTGATTTCCGTCTGCTGTTCCTACTTTAAGGGTGTGTGCCCCTTTGTCATTTATGTGTCTCCTTTCCCTCTGGCTGTTTCATTTCAAGAGCAAAAAACCTTTACTTTTATATTTAGGTATGCTACATATCAATATGAAATCTGGTATGTTCAAATTGCTACTGTGTCAGTTGAGTTCTACATTGTAGTTTCATTCAAATATTGCTCCTTAAGCGGTTATTATGCATATTATTACAGTGTAGTATAATGCCAACAATATGTTGTAATCACACAGGACATCACTTACTAGTAAACTGGCTAGTCTGCAGAGGAAACCAATAGAGGGTTTGCATTGACGTCACTTCCCCACTGGACCAGCCCCCTTACTGCACTGAGAGGCAAAAACAGCTGCAACTAGTGGAGAAGACGGGATAACAGCTGATTATCGGCTTAAATTAAAGGCAGTTGGACTTGACAATGACCCGTACAGTTTCCCCAAGAACCATTGGTCCATGGACATTAATATTTGGTACAGTTACCAAGAACCAGTGGTCCATGGACATTAATATTTGGTACAGTTACCCCAAGAACCAGTGGTCCATGGACATTAATATTTGTCCACGAATCCAGTTTCCTGACATTTATATGTACTTAATTTCTACGCCGGGGAAATACATGAAGCAAAGCTTGAAGGCATACAAAAGTCTTGACGCTATGTCCGACTTCAAGGCAGGATTTGTTGTAGAAATTAAAGTGATGAGGAGACCGAACTTTATGATTTGACCGTTTAACGTTAGCTACCCAAAAATCCAACATTACCTGATACAAAATGAGAACAATCAAATCAACGTTTCGGTGTCTGGAATCCAGTTGTTTCTGTGAATGTCAGCGATCCATTTGTCTCTCTTAAGCTTATTTTTTGGCAGTCTGTAAAACGATAACTCCGAAATTTATGAGTACAGTCTATCCCACAACAGCTCTTTCCCATTTTAGATGTTTTCCAGTTGCTCAAACTGAAGGTTTACGCTGCCACTCAGTCTTTCTGCCACTCAGTGGGAGTACAATATGACATTCTTTGCCATTGTCCATAAACTCTCTGACTATCTGAAATAATAATTACATATGCTACAGCCTTGACACATTGCTTTTTAAATATTAAAAGTTTTTCCATTGGTATCTTTTTTTCTAACTAAAGTTTGGTCTTGCTATTCCTTCTCATGAGTCCATGGATGTTCTCAACGTATGTTTTCAACAAATGCTTTGCCCTTTATGTTATTTTTATTCCTCATTATATTTGTATCAGTCTATCATCTGCTGCAATGTCAGCGTGTCGTTGAATGTCTTTCTGGATGTCCATTTGTCTTTTTCTGTGTCCTCAGTTTGTGGCCGAGGGTTGTGTGTGCTTGTCTTGGCTTGGCTGTGCCTTCAGCACCATGGACAGCTCCATGAGCTGCATGCAGCTCATCCACGCTAGTGTGGGATTTCTGTGGGTTGGATTATGTTGCCCTTAGCATGGCCTCGGTGTAACCACTGGGATTTCATTGTGGTGTAGCTGATTATTGGTCGAGTTTTCTGTATTTTTTTCTTTCTTTTCTGGCTTTTAGCTGTGTGCTTGTTTGACTCACCCTGACAGAAACGTGCCTCTGTTTGTTGTCAGCTAAAGTACAAAAAGACTAAAGTTAAAGTAATTTGTTCTATTGTGAAGTAAAAACACAGCTATCCATTTTTTTGTATTAATTGATTGGGTGACCTGTCCAGGGTGTAACCCCCGGCCTCTCACCTGTAATTAGCTGGGATAGACTCCAGCAGACCCCCGTGACCCCGCAGAGGATAAAGCGGGTATAGATAATGGATGGATGGATGGATGGATGGATGGATGATTGGGTGTTTTGTTTAGGACATTTCTACATGGCAACAATCCAAACCCATGGCTAACTAACAGAAAAAGCTTTGGTGGCCCTTAGGTTCAAAACACAACACGAAAAGCAAAAACACCAATGAATAACTGTAGAACAGACAAATAAGAACACAAATCCCAACAACCATGCTAAGGTAATTGTATTTATGAAATCATAAATTAACAAAACATTTCTTTGTGTTTTTGTTTCTGTGCATCTTTTATGGGTTTGATAAATGTAGTATTGATTTTATATATATATATATATATATATATATATATATATATATATATATATATATATATATATATATATGTATATATATATATATATATACTGTATATGTATATATATATATAATTTGCCTAATCAATACTACGTACTATATAAGGTAGATATAAGGATATAAGGAAGGGATACTGGAGCATGGACTCGATAAAGGTTTTCAGGTTTACTCAGTTACATGCTTTGATCTGCCCTTTCACCAAATACTGCAAATGCTTATCAATGCATTAATGCTCTGCATTTAGCAATTTGAAAACTGCACAGTTGTCATTATCTTTTTCTTTTTTTGGGCGATCATCTGAGAAAACTTTCTTGCAACACATGTTCACTCCTACCGTGTAGTTATAAAACAGCGCCACCATCTGGTGTAACTTGTGGTTACTGTATGCTTATGTTTACATTCTCTGCAGCACCTTTTTCTGCCCAAACCCGGCAGGTTTCCAAAATGTGATCTGTATTTAAGGTAAAAGAAAAAAGGAGCAAGAAATACCGAGATAGAAGGTCGAGGGGTAGACAGGGAAGGAGAAGTTCAGTGGTCGTACACTAGATGGCGCTGGGAGTACGTGAAAAGGTTTGCTCAGAAACATTTTCAGGAGATATTTTCACAGCTCTCTCCTCAGGAGGAAGAGACAATAATCTTCATTTAAATGTTCATTTACTGTTTAAAATTCTGCCTATGGATAAATAGCAGATAAAATAATTATCCCTTTTTTGCATTCAAAGTGCATTGACTTGTGTGGTCACATCCGTGTGCCTTGGACAGCTGGAAGGGAAGGGAGGTGTTGTGTGACTGCTGGGGTTGTTTGTGCGATGGCAGCACAGACATCCAGGCAGCGTGTTTGTCACCGGAGCACCAGTCAGAACACACCCAGCTCATTCCCCTCTGCCTGCTCCTTTCCTCCTAACTCTGGGGACTTGGAGGGTTCAATCTTTTCTGTTTTTTAGATCCCAGACTTGTTTTGTTTGATTTTCTTTATTGTTATTTCCACTGATGCCTGCTACTTTTTCCTCCATCAGTTGTTCTATCTTTTCAAGAGTTTTGTGAAAGCTCAGCTAACTGTGATCAGTCTATTTTTTTTTTAAGAAAGCGATGTGTCATGATTCTTTTTTATTGACAGTCTTTTTATTGACATTCAGCATTAGACTTTCACATCCGATACATCATGTATGCATGCATCATACATCTGTTGTCTGTCCTAAATGTCGGAATAATGTTTTTGTTTTATGTCCAAACAATGAAAAGAAAGACAAACCACCAAAAACTACTATGTACAAGTAGGGAGCGATCTTTTCAACATAACACAGTCATTGACTTGAGAAAATTAAATCAATAAATTAAAAATTATGGAGCGTGACGTAGTTGACCCAGTTTTCCCAGTATGAGGTGAATTTCTCCAATTTATAATTAATAAATGCCGTTATCTTCTCCCTTTTATAAATTTCCATTGTAATTTCTATCCATACCTTTAAAGTTGGGCTCTCCTGTGATAACCATTTCCTGGTAATAGTCTTTTTACAGGCCGCTAGCAGTCAGACAGTCAGGCCAGTCCTGAGGTACAGTATGTGTCATGATTCAATAAAACAACATCATCATGCGGTGTTTATGTGCTCTTGTGTGGATTTATGAATTAATGTCTCATTGCACGTCATCCTCGTAGTAAATAAGATATGCATGATGCAGCTTGTTTAACGCAGTGTCCACATGCATCCACATGCGTCCACATGCGTCCACATGCGTCCACATGCATCCACATGCATCCACATGCGTCCACATGCATGCACATGCGTCCACATGCATGCACATGCGTCCACATGCATGCACATGCGTCCACATGCATCCATATGCGTCCACATGCATCCACATGCGTCCACATGCGTCCACATGCGTCCACATGCGTCCACATGCGTCCACATGCGTCCACATGCATCCACATACCTGGTGTAGTAAGTGGACACCACAACCATGCACCAGTGCATCAAGGGCACTATTTCCATGGCAACTCTATTTTTTCTGAATCCTTTCAGTGGCTTACAGTGAACCAATGTGTGGTTGTTGTTTTTTTTATTATTATTTTATTAAGGATCCCCATTAGCTGGTGCCATAGCAACCAGCTAGTCTTCCTGGGGTCCACAAAAAAAAGAAACATACAGAATTATACAATTGCAAATACAAAGTGATTACATGATTTAACTCAATGCACAATGACAAGTTCGATACTAGATAAAATTACATTAAAGAAATGAAAAATATTAAATAATACAGAATGCAAAAAGAACAAACAAACAACAAAAAACTTTACAATTTTAAGTAGACTTTAAGATTCTTTTTAAAAGTTAATTTGTTGTATATGCAGCAGAGGTTTTGAGGCAGGTTATTCCACAAAGTCACTGATCTATAAATAAAAGATCTCTTTAGATGATTGGTCCTTGGAATTGTTCATTTGAGCTGACTGGAACCTCTAGTGTTATAATTATGAACAGTATATCTAAAAATATATATAGAATATATAAAAAATGTTTAATTTTGGCTATTAGTTTAAAGGTGTCACCACATTCTGTTTTGCTTTTATTTTTGTTGATATTAATGTAGAAACATCCCTGCAAAAATGTGTACATGAAGGCAGTATAGGTTGGTTTAAAATCTCAATGTAGATTTTTTTGCATTGTTGTTGCCATCAGATAGGTTTAAACAGCACTGATACCATCGACGACCCCTGCTTTTGGACTTGGTGCTAATAGCATTCTGGAATAGCCTGATTATGTTCTGGAACACAGGGTGAGCCTTTCTTGAGAAGAGATTCCTAGAACACTGATTCTTCTCACTACATGCATATTTACATGAGCTGCGTCCTTCCACCCTAATGAGTAGCAAAAACAGTATGTGAGATTTTTTAGTGCGTCCGAAACATTAGTACGTACTCAATAGTATGTCCTATCCATACTCATTTTGGAGAAATGTATTAGTATGGATTGATGGACACTAGCTAAACACTAGCCAATCAGCACAGTGCCTCATTATCATAGCCCCGCCCACTCAGAATCCCGCATAGATAATGAGGTTAGAGACTGGGATGATGAAGACATGGTTTAGAGATCTGAATTTCTAATTTATTTAGCAAAAACAATCAAAAGCTTGTTTTAAGACATTCAAGGCCTGTTTAAAATAGGTATTAGATGCCATAATAGGTCCCCTTTAAGGAAAAAAAAAATCAACATTTCATGAATAGTGTTTTCTACCAGATCATTATTAGGATCACCTGTGCAGCCATTTGAGAAAAATACACTTTCCCACTTTCCCACTAGCACAATTTTGCCTTCATCAAACTTTTTGGGGGAATGTGTTGCAGACTAGAAATGCAAGAATTGGAGTATATTAACAAATTAAAAGAAGTTGATAATAATAAGAAAAAACATTGAACATCTTGGAATAGTGCTGATGTGTTTTTTAAATAAGCATTCTTCATGTTGTGACTTTTTCGGATTTATGGTTGCATTTTTTGCAAGCTTACCTCTTGGTACTTACACCCTGAATTATTAAAAAAAGAAACATTAATGGTTGTGATCAATATATAATATATAAATAACATCTCCCATGACATCTAAAAGCAGATGCAGTTATGATGATATGTCAAGTCACATGACATTTTGACTTCAGCTATTGTTCCACCTGCTTTGAAAAACCTTGTTGAAGCAAGGTTTTAGGAGTATTAATGCTTCAGTAAATGCGTCATGTCACCTTTCCCTAATGATGAACAAATAAAATTTAATTTGAGAACACATATATCAGCAAAAACACTAGGCTCATTGAAAACTTTTCATCACTATGTTGGTTTATGACTCTTGGGACCACTTTATCCTTTATTTATAGAACTATTTAAAGTGGAAACCATTTTAAGCAGAGGTGACCAAGGTTTCGCATGCTACTTTATGAGAGGTTTTTAATAGTTGTTCAGCTGTTTGATAGGAGTCATAGAAATATATGTGGGGGAACTGTGGTGAATGTACGAGAAGAGACAAATATTCTTAAAGTGGTCTGTGTACAACAGATCTCACGATTATATAACCGCATGCAATGTGTAATCTACAAGCTCATATCGCTGCACTCAGGGCAGAGTGCTGCGCTATAAGTTTGTAGATCTGCTATTTTTCAGCTGGTGGTGCGTGTAAATGGCAGCAGATTACGTGCAGAGTGAATTAAGCACTTTTGTCATTTTACGTTTTATTTTTTACTTTTTATTACTGTACTGTAAAAGAAAGGGTTACCAAAATATCTTGCTTGATCTACTCTCTAAAATTTAAGGCGACTTTTTCTTATGAGATTTTTATGTAGATCAAGAAAGACTAGTCTTTGTATAAAGACTATACTACTAGTATGTACAAAATTAATTTGCAAGTAAAGTCAACTTAATGTTTGCAAGTAAAGTCAACTTAATTTTAATAAAAAGAATTACTTATTTTCCTTTTTTTCTTTTTTCCTTTTAAAAGTCAACTTAATTTTGATAAAGTAAACTTAACACAATTAAGTTGACTGTACTTGCAAAATGTATTATTTACATACAAAAAATTAATTAGTTTATACAAAGACTAGATTTTCTTGATCTACATAATTATCTCATGCAAAAAGTTGCCTTATTTTTTTTAGTAGATCAAGCCAGATATTTGTATCAGTGTGGTGTGTTTCTGGATGTACTGTATGTACACACACACACACACACACACACACACACACACACACACACACACACACACACACACACACACACACACACACACACACACACACACACACACACACACACACACACACACACATGCTAAGTCTTGATTAGAAAGTGAAATGGAAACAGAATGATGGAGCTTGTTTGGGTCTGCCTCTCGGCTCATTTCCAGTGTATGGGGGTAAAGCAGGACTCTCACTCTCACTCTCTCACGCACACTGAATGGCATCTCTCCTGTTCATTTGACATTTGGTTGATGATGCTGTTACATCAGCTGTGGCGTACTTTTTGGCTGTTTATTAGTTTCTAATGAGAAACTAAATGGATTTTTGGATGTTAATTGCCATGGATATGCAACAGCAGTTGCTTTGTGTTTATTTTTTTTTAAACTCCAGGCAGTGCTAGACATGCAAACAGTCTAAAGTATTAAAGGGTCTTAATAGGTTTTTACTTGCAAATTTGTCATAGTGGCTAAATGAATCGCTCTCTTTCATAAACCCTATTCCGACAGTATCGCTGCCTTTTATGAGATTTCATTTGGAATATTGATTGCTTGGGAACTAAATTTGATGGTTGGCCTGCAGGGTGTAATTAAAGTTTCTTTAAGTTTAAATCAGACATAAAAAATGTTCAGTCAAACCTAGTCGCAGCTTACAGGTGCAGCTTGCAGGTGCAGCTTGCAGATGCAGTTTGCAGATGCAGCTTGCAGATGCAGTTTGCAGATGCAGCTTGCAGATGCGTCTTACAGGTGCGACTTCCAGATGCAGCTTACAGGTGCAGCTTGCAGATGCAGCTTACAGGTGCAGCTTGCAGATGCAGCTTACAGGTGCAGCTTGCAGATGCAGCTTGCAGATGCAGCTTGCGGATGCAGTTTACAGATGCAGCTTACAGGTGCAGCTTGCAGATGCAGCTTACAGATGCAGTTTACAGATGCAGCTTGCAGATGCAGCTTGCAGATGCAGAAGGACCACACAGCTCTCAGCCAGTCCTGCCTGGTCCACGGTTGTAACACCATCCAGCTGAATGACGCGTGAGACTCCCACTGGTTGGAAATTGGTTGGCCTTTGGCTGGGAGATGAAATTCTAAGCGGGCACATTTGTATTTGTCATCATAAAAATATGTATTGCCTGAGTTTGAGCTTACAAATGAAAGGGCCACAACATCTGTCTTGCACGGATAGTGACCATAATGCTTGGACTGAACATTTAGGAATTATCTCTTCACTCAAATATGTATTTTATAAATGTATTTTTGTCATAAGTATTTATACTGGTGTTAACTGCAGAATGGGAACTCTTGATCATTATTAAACAAAAAGGATCTCTTTACTGGTCACACGCACTATGTCCTGATGTTTGTGGGAGTCATGTCTTCAGATAAGAAACCCCTGCTTGCTTCTCTGGGGCACAAGCTGCTGTGCATGAGTAACTTGAAAGTTCAGCAACGTGTCCTCATGGTCAGAGATAGACTGATAAACACCGGCGCAGGGAGCTGCTGAGCAGGCACAGATACCGAGGCTGCAGAAACAGTCGCCTCAGGGAACAGATGCATCGAAATGTGTAGTTTCATGACTAACATTGATTGTACATTGATTGTTGGTCATCCCGTTGCTGCTTCCACCTGCCTGCGTGGATGTCTGCTGTGTGTTGACGTCCCCGAACCCCCAGTCTGGCCTCGGCAGGAGGGTCTGTTGGGTCCCAAATCAACATAACATAAACAAGGAAAGACACAGAGGCTGTTAGAATGATATTTAAAGCCTTCTGCAGAAGGGAAGCAAAGTCGGAGCTTGCAGAGCAACATGGCTCTCTTATGGATGCTCTCGACGAATGCTTGCTGGCTCCTCCTTTGCATCAGCTTTTATTGAGAAACTTTGACAGGAACATTACCATATTAGGAACAGTGAATGGACAATGGGAGGAAACAGATGGAGAAACAGACATGGTAGCAGAGGAAGGTTAAAAAGGTCACACATGTGACATTTTCAGTTAAAGAGGCTTGGTATGAAGAAACAAGCAGACATCTTTAGCTTAAAGTCTTTAAAAGAACACAAAGGTCAAGGGGTCAAATGCCTTCCTGGACAAAAACAGAAAGTCTGAACAGATGCGTCCAAAAGACAATGGGCCATTGACAAACCGGGAAGTCACCAGGCCAACCTTCATGGGGGTCTTGAACAGATGGTCCAAGCTAACAATGCGACAGTTGTGGGACAGTCGACCCCCCTGACAGAACTCAGGAAGGGCTGCCCTGTCATCTGTTAACATGTGATAGTTTCATGAGGACTAACTAGTTCAGAAGTTTGATTAACTTCACAGGTCCCCCCTTATGATCCAGGTCCTGGTCCAGGTCCCCCCCCCCTTATGATCCAGGTCCTGGTCCAGGTTTCTTCCCTCCTAAAGGGGAGTTTTTCTTGCCACTGTTTGGCTTAAGGTTTTTCTCCCACTAGGGGAGTTTTTACCTGCCATTGTTTATGTAATAATTGCTCGGGGGTTTATGTTCTGGGTCTCTGGAAAGATCCTAGAGACAACTTTTGTTGTATTAGACGCTATACAGATAAAATTGAATTGAATTGAATTGAATTGAATTGAATTGAATTGAATTGTACATGCAAATGCAGTCGTATTTCCAGTCATTGTGACAGTGCACGCATGTTTTTGGGTCTGATTTTAATTTCCAGCTTGAGATTCAGGCACTCTACTTCATTTACATATAAAAACATTGTTTGTAACTCAGATGATAGATGATGAAAGCAAGAGCAAAGAAGAAGAGGAGTTTGACAGGATGTAAATTGAGACTGTCATCTGTAAAAAAGAGAAAATCAATGATATATTGTTTGGTTTCTAGAATTCTAGATTCTAGAATCAAAGACACGAGCTAACCTCCATAAATTTACCCTGCAGAAGTATATTTAAAAATAAAAATAATTGATTTGATTGCAAATTAAAGGCCGAAACCAAATCAGTTGGAAGCATCAGAGATACGTGAGCAGAATATTCTGTACTGAGTCATGTCTGAGTCTGATGACTGTCTGAGTCATACAGCCTGGAGATGATGAGGAGGGAGGTGGAGGTGTCTGCTGGCTGCTTTCCTAAAGCCTGAAGACACACATGAACCGACCATCATCTCCTGCTTGAGAATCAGGAAAATCTCACAACATTTGTTCTCCTCTAAAAGTAAGATCTTCTTACACTGCCAGAGCGGCCATGATTACGCACAGAGAGGCACAGATTCAGTTATTTGAAGGACCCCCAATAAGACTGATAAACACACAGAAATCAGCCCCCCCCCCACCCCCCCTCAAAAAAAATAAATTATGTCCTATAGTAAATTATTTCTTCCTATTTTTACATCGTACCGGTCTTAATTTGCTGTGGAAACATATGTATGCTTGATAAATGGATGGATTAGACACGTTTGTATCTTTTTTGTGTGTTTGTAACGTTTATACATCCGGCCCCTGGAGTTTCTCTGAGTTGATTTCCTTGTTCACCAAAGCACAAGAGAAATAACATAGCACAAGTACCTCTGGAGGGTGTTGTGTATGTGCAAGTACACAGTTAGGACTAGAAGTGAGGGAAACAGAGAATGTGACAGGAGCGCTGTCATTCCAAATGTTCAGACCTGCCATTAAATTGCTGCTCTTAGCGCCTCTCCTCTTCCTCGGCAGTTAGTCGATCTGCCTGTGAACGGTGTATCAAAGCCCCACTAATAACAGGCAGTCGTTGCATTTGGCAGCTTAATGTCTGGATCTGTTTGTGAAGCCCAAAACGTTGCTGAAAAAGAGTAAATGTCATCAAATGACTTGGAAAAATAATCAATTCAAGTTGCATATGCATTTGTTTCTGTCTAGGTGGCGTGTCTACAGGACTTCTTTGGCGATGAGGACATTTTTGTGGCCTGTGGACCGGAGAAGTTCCGCTACCAAGATGACTTGATGCTGGATGAAAGTGGTGAGGCAACTGTTTTCTACGTCTCCTCCGTCATTCGTGATTCAAGATTCAAGAAGTTCATTGTCAAAATCACAGTAAAAAACATCAAAACGATTCAATGAGCAATTATTACATAAACAATGGCAGTTAAAACTCCCCTAGTGGGAGAAAAACTTTCTCAAATCCTTGCCTCCCTTTGTCTTAGTTGCCTTAAAAGGAAGAAGGAAGATATTATTATTCCTTCCCTAAGTAACGAAACCAGTCCAGGGGCCTGTACTACGAAGCAAGTTCAACATACCCAGGATATCTTTTCCTTATCCAGATTCACTAACCCGGACAATTGCAATCACGCTAAGCGGTCACACGACGGTGGTTATCAACTCGGTATATCAACCCAGGTTTCCCCAATCTGGATATGAGCGCGTGCACATAAAAGGGGCGGTGTTTTCAGCGCATGACCAATCGCAAGCATGGAGAAGTCCGCTGTCAGAGCCGCTTATTTCAGTAGCGAAGAGCAAACAATAATTTTACGGAAATATGATGAGTATAGGCATATAATACAGGCAAAAAGCAACACAGTTGCAGCTGCAAAATGCAGGAAAGACAGCTGGCAAAAGATCGCTGACTGTATAAATGCGTAAGTTCATAGGGATATAAACATCACTGCCCCATCATTAGGGCATAAGTAGATCTGACTATAATTACAGTTGTCTATTCTGTTAAATGCATGTGTTGCTTAGATGTATTCGTATGGCGTGTATGACAATTGTAGCCTCATTCCTTCAGCTGCAACCCCAGCGGAGTGAAACGCACATGGGAGCAAATAAAAAATAAATATAAAAACATAATTCAAAGCGGTAAGTAGGCTCACTTTCATATCTTAGAAGCACAACAAGTACAAGGCTTTAGTGTTTCTATCACTCTCTGTTTTAGGATGATATCAGTATACAAAAGCACAATGAAATAGCATTGACATTACTTGCAGCAAACAGAAAAAAAAATGACAAGAAGAAGACAGGAGGGGGCCCTCCTACGCAGGAGAATCTGGATCGTTCATACAGGTACTCATCAGGGAAAGCAAAGGGGTTTTGGAGGTCCCTGAATACGCGTTCTCTTCGGAGGGTTCCTCTCACGATCCGCGCACCGAGCTCCACTGGATTCTCTTCGAAAGGGCATGCCATTTTCCAAGAGAGCTGATTGGTCAGTGGGCGGTGCTTTTATACCCGGCGATCTGTATCTCGAACATAACCTGCTCCGGAGCAGGTTAGCTGTTCAGCATAAGTTACCATGGCGATGTACCCCGGTAAGAAGTGAACCACCGTCGTAGTCCTGAAAACCCAGGGTTAAACCTGAAGTTACCTCGCTAACCCCAAATCCTGCTTCATAGTACAGGCCCCAGGTAACATGAGAAAACCATCACAGACACACAAACAAATAACTAAACCGAACGACACTCGTGACCTGCCACCTGCCTAGGACACGTCCTACTTCACAACGCCCACAAATAGCAATAAAATCATAAACCAGTTTATTTATCCAGAAGAATACCTTTTAGAGTTTTCATAGTCTGCTAGTGTCTCACCAAAGAACAAACTATAACCACAGTGAACCAAAAACCGATTAACCTGGCACCTACTGTATATTGCCTTCGTCAAAAGTTAGACCAGCAAACATGACATTTAGCTTCACAGTGAATAAATCCCCCGTGACGTCCATCGGTGGCCCCATACTTCTCCCAGTGTTATGTCATGAACGACACGTCGAAGATAAAACATCATGTTGGATCTATTTGTCACTTTTTCATTATTTAAATCAAATCAAATCAAATCAATCTTTATTTGTTTAGCGCTTTTCATACAAATAAAAATTCAACGCAAAGCGCTTTATATAAAACATAAAACTTAATTGAATCATTTATTATTTAGTTCGTTTTTGTGGTTTAGTTTTAGGAACACACCTTTAGTTTTTTTATGATATTTAGTATTGATTAAGTTTATTTTGGTACTTAACCATGCTTTTATTTTGAAGGTACTGGGTAGCTGGAGCACCGGGTGAGTTTACATATAGGGGTTGGCAGACGCAGGTGAGGCACCTGGGAGGAAAGATGGTTTTTACCAGGGCCAGAGAGGCGGCAGAGAGCCATTGTTCTGTGTTTGCCAATGGAATAAACCTCAAGAAACTTTATTTTTTGCCTGGACAACGGACTCTGTTTTATCCTGCGTAAATTCACTCCCTTAGTGTCTCAGTGGCCGTTTCATGTGATTCCGTTTATTATAGTTTGATACTTTTGAGTTTTTTAATAATTCACCTGGAGGACAAATAGCCACTACAACATCATGTCTACAGTTTTTACTTTAGTCTGTTTTACTCTTTGTTTTAAAAACTAACCCACATGTTTTATTTTGTATTTGCTCAACATTAAGTCTCTATAAAATCAGATGATGCCTTTACACAAAAAGGACAAAGGGGTTAAAAATTTACAAGCATAAAAATGTGCTTGACGTCTGCCTGTCTTTTCCTCTCTTCTCCTCTCCCCCATGAATGGTCCCTCAGCTCTTCAGCCATCATTTCATCACATCATTGTCCCCTTCCTCTTCACTGCCTGTGTCTCTCCCCCCACAGTCCACTGAGGATACATTCTGTCCCCACTTTACCCCTCTGTTTTTTGCTCTGTCGCTCCCTTTCCTGCCACTCTGTGCTCATCTGGTTTCTTGCCCTTCTCATGGCTCCTCCTGTCTCCCACATGAATGTTCTTTTGTTTAAAGGTTTACTCTCTGCACTACGTATCCAGTATCCCCTCATCCAGCAAATAATATCCATCCCACCAGGCAGCCTCCACCTCCGATCACCTTTTATCTCCGCTCCCCCTTCCCTTTCTTCCAAGCTGCTTTCCTTTCATGCACTAAACATAATACCTAGCCTTTGTCTATTAGCCAGTCTTTCTTTTCTCTTGAAAAAATCACAAAAAAAAACACGTACATGCAACAGTTTGGGGATCACATAGGAATTATTATTCACCCCAGTGGTGATGTAAAGGTACATCCTACATAACTGTCTGTCAGTATACTCCATGTCAGAGCATGTTTGAACATAAAGGTACAACTGGAAACACAGAGTATATTTACAAGAAATGTTCCCAGCGACTCTATTTACTCAGAAAGCTGAACAGCTTTAGTGTTAGTCAGCAGGTCTTAGAACTTGTGTATAAGACCATGATTGAGAGTGTCTTGACATTTCACCTTTCTGCCTGGTTTGGTCACCTACAGTAAACTGTAAATTCTTGAACAAACTGTCTACGATTGTGTCAATGGCTAGCAAAATCATTGGCAAGCCCCAAAAGGCTCTGTGCCTACTGTACAAGGAGAGGGGAAGGAGGAAAGCTCTGAGCATCAGCTGATGGCTCCATCCTCTCTCCAGAGAGGGTGGTGAACCAAAGATGAATTTCCACCCCGGTGGACAATAAAGATTTATTATTATTATTATAATTACTATTGTTTCTGTAGGATTTTTATTTATTTTTTTTCCTTGATTTTCTCGTTTTTATTTTTCCGACGAAATGAGGGCCTTTTTTCCCCCTAAACGTCCCCCAAAAGTCACCAAATTTTGCACCAAGCCAGGCCTGGCGAAAAATTAGATATGTAATGGTTTGCATTAATGGGCGTGGCCTAACGGCTCAACAGCGCCCCCTAGAAAACTTTGTGCCTCAAGCCCCACAATACGGTTTGACGTACATGCGCGAAAATCGGTACACACCTGTATCATGTCACAACTTAAAGAAAAGTCTCTTGGCAGCCAATTTGAATTAATCGTGTAATTTCTTGCGCAATTTATGCAATTTCTTCGACCGCTTCTTCGCCCGAACAGTAACGTGCACCCAGGTGTGTTATACATCAAAATGTGCATCTCCATCCTGACGCGCGACGCGCATTACTTTTCTCAGTCAAAAGCGTTACCGTGGCGACGATAGACGCCAAAAAGCGTCCCCCCCCCCTTCATCTGATATTCCATATCCATATTTGATAGTCTCTATTTTCTGCCATGACTTTTGAATGGTTTGACATAAAGACTCGTGGGTGGTGTCATCTGACTCGGTTTTGACTCCTTGACCTTCGTTGGCCTGAATTAGCCCCGCCCCTTCATCTGATTGGTCAATATTTTATAGCCCCTATTTTCTGCCATAACTTTTGAATGGTTTGATATAGAGAGTCGTGGGTGGTTTCATCCGCTAAATGTCCAGAGCTGAAGAATCTACATGCAAGTCATACAAGCTTCCACTGCAGCCTGAACGTGCACAAGGGTGCGAGGGCCCGTTCATCGCTGCTTGCAGCTTTAATTATTATTACAAAAACCATGTCCACTGATATTCACTTCTGTTTTAAAATGCCCTAGAGCTTTTTCCTTGCTCCATCTGGACTTGAATACATCTTAACTGTCCGTCAAAGCAATACCCAATCACTAAAGACCATTTTATATAATATATCCATCCATCTATTTTCTGTACCCCTCTTATCCTTATATATTATCCTATGATAGTATATGAATATACTTCTGCATCAAAGCTACATCGTAGCTATAGCGTAGGTGTGAACCTGACAGCGTAGCCTGACCATAGACTGTAAAAACTTTAGACAAAGCTTTAGTCACGTCAGTTGGTTTCTGAAGAGCAGGTTTGAAGCATCTTTTTCTTATTCTTTCTGATGCCCAGTATTCAAGCGTGCACCAAATCTTTTTTCTGCAAATCCCGCTGAGCTATATTCGAAATGTCAACTGTTATGGACCCAACAGTCAACCTTCAATCAGCATCTTTAAAGGATTAGTGGCAGTGAAATCAAACGTTTTCCTGGGGGTTCCAGTGCAGCATGTCTGGGCTTTAGCTCTTTACGTCATGGTCTTTTTCCAGGGGCAAATTCGTGTCCCTTCCCACTTTACAGAGAAGAAGCCCAAAAGAGCATATTCCCAGTTGTGCCGCTAGTATTTCTTTGAAATGTTGTGTTTTCTACATTTCCGGCAGCAATATGCTCGATCTGTTTGCATATGCATGATTTTTTGGCGACAAATGGACAAATATTGAGTAAGATACGTGTAGAGTATGAGCAAATATTTACCGCCGCACAAAATGGTTAGACTACACACGTCTATACCTTTTTCTCTGTGTAGGGGGATTGGGAGGTGTGATTTCACATTTACTCATGCTTTGGCAGACAGAGAGCAAGAGGCGGGAACAGACGGATGGGAACAGAGAGCGACAAATGAAACAGTCTGATTCGGAGCTGCAGACACCTTCTCATAATCATCCAAAACCCCTTTTCTGAAATGAAATATTGTGTGTAACAATACCAGCTCAATCTTTATGTTAAAGTGAAGGTATTTCATTCTTCATACATTGTAAAAAAACCTTTCAGATAATTCTCTGTTTGAGATTGATGCTCAGATATTACCCCTATTTCAATTACATTCAATTCAATTGTATTTATATATCTATTACAACAGAAGTTGTCTCTAGGATCTTTCCAGAGACCCAGAACATAAACCCCCGAGCAATTATTACATAAACAATGGCAGGTAAAAACTCCCCTAGTGGGAGAAAAACCTTAAGCCAAACAGTGGCAAGAAAAACTCCCCTTTAGGAGGGAAGAAACCTGGACCAGGACCTGGATCATAAGGGGGGACCCTCCTGTCGGAGACCAGCTGGGCAGAGCAGGAAAAGAGAAAACAGACAGAGAGAATGAAGAACAGAGAAAGGAGAGACACAGACACAATGGCTAACTGGTGCAATACAGGGACTATACTGTATAAACAGATGTAGAAAGCAGCTATTTGTCATGTTACCAAAACCAGTGGAGCATGAAAGAGTTCATGGTTCAGGTTCTGAGATCTTTGTTTTGGTTTTGACATTGTTATTGTGTTTTCTGGGTTTGACCTGCATTGGGGTTCTCTCTGACACCATGTTGTTCCGGGGGATTTGGCCAGTACTGATCATGCATATGTGGAACTGTGGGGATGCCAGTAGGTATTCAGATTCAGATTCAGATTCAGAGCAACTTTATTCATCCCCGAGGGGCAATTCAAAGACAACTAAGCAGCAATACAAGTACAGTAAATCCGCTCAGCTGCCGGCCGGTCAACCACAACGAGCAGCGACCCGAAACCAGAACAAAGCAGAGAAAGGATGACATTGGGGATGGGGGAGGGAGGAGGGGAAAAAAAGGCATCTTCACACTGTGTATAAATACACAGTGAGAAAGTGCAAAAAAAACACCTCAGCACAGAAAGCAACATGACAAATTTGACATCATCATCACAAGACTTATAGCCAGGAAGGCGTTGAAAATGAGGGAAGTGTGGTTATCAGCAAGTGTGTGTGTGTAGCGGTAAGTCCGTGAACTTCGCTCAGAGCTGCTCCTCAGCCAATGTCCTTGATGTTATCAGGCGGCTCGGTCAGTTCTGAAACAGGTCCACAGATGTTCCTGGTAGAGGGGAGGGTTAGTGGGGGCAGAGCCACTTGTTTACATTCCACCAGGAAGATTTTGACTGGAGCAGTCGGCCAAACCGCTCTGTCAAAGTCAGATTATAGAATCAACAATTATATTGCAAAGAGAAGACAGACTCAGTAATTTTCCGTCTGCCTTTAGTCTCAGGTTCATCAATGGCGACTCCAAACAGACGAATTTGTGATCAATTCCCGCCAAGCTGGGCTTCCAACTTCTCCACCGCCAGCCTGCGATTCTGTTCAAGAATCGCATCCTGCTTGCGGTTTTGCTCTTCCAACGTTTAAAGTCTGAGTGTTGGTCGCCGTGCTTATCCCCTCAGCAATGTCGGGTAGCTCAGATAGGGCCAGAACAGCTTTCGACGACTTACGCGTTTGTCGGTAGACTAGGAATCCCCCCACTCCAATTAGAAGAAATCCTGCTATCATAAATCCAATTATGAAGGCATCTTCAACATCCTTGACAGACAGGATCACCAAACACAACGGTTTCCAATGTTTCCAGGAATCCATTGTGTATCCAGCAAAAAATGTCCCATCGGGGCAAGAGGGCTCCCTTACCCCCTGACTTCTCGTTGCAAAAATTTGGTGAATTGTGCTGAGAGACCAGTTAATCAGTTCCATGATTGTAGAATTTCTGAGGAGTGAAAAAGAGAGGCTCTGAAGACAAGACAGGAAAAAAGCAGTAGCAGGGCAGATAGAGAAAGGAGAGGAGCAGAAAAGCGTCCGCCTTCACCGAGAGCCGGAAGAAGAAGTATATTCTGAACTGTTGGAAGGCTACTGGACTGGAAGCCCTGGCTTACACCTGCTTATGAGCTGTTCTTGGAGCTGTGTGGCCAAAAGGGCCATGCCCCAACGGGTGCTGCTCCTCACTGCATGGTGCACCTGCCAGTGGTGCACAGAGATGAGACAGTTCCCCTTGCCAGGCTGGATCCTGTCTCTGAGGGGTATCTGTCCTCGAGTTTGCAGCTTTCCCACCTCAGAGCCCAGTGGACCCACAGGGCCCAGGTTCCAGTGTCTGGAAGCTGCTAAGTAGCTGTATCCCAGGGCTTGGGATTCTTTATTGGCACAAGGGCCTATTGGAGTATCTCACGCCGCTCACCTAGAAGCAAGGTTTGGGCTGTCTGCCTCGTCAACTTCAAATTTGAAACGTCATGTGGAGTTAAAGCATCCGTCCAGTGTGAGAAAATATCTGCAAGTCCTTGACAATCAAACAAAGTCCTCAGGAAAGACCAAGAAGACCCAACAGCCCCAAACGACCCCAGTCCCACTGCTGCACCTTCAGGGGGTTGATTTACCAGCAACAGGTAGACAAACTGATAATGGACTACATTGTTGGAGATTTACAGCCTCTGAGGAAAGTTGAAAAGCCACTAGGACGATACATGATTGTATACAGTGAACAGTTTTAGGATAGGGGGGCGTTTCATTCGTACTTCTCATCTAAAAATATTGAAATGAACTGAATTTGAACTAGTTCAAAATGAAAATAGTGAACTATTCATTTTTAAACTATGTGAACTGAACTTTGAACTGGTTCATGAGAAGTATAAACTTGCACAACATTTCCCGCGTGCCTGCCTGACACTGCAGAGGCACATCATTTTTAAACTCTAGTATCTATACGTCTACCTGAGTAATGAATGTGAATACTTTTGACACCTCTGCTGTCACCAACCTAACGCTCTGCTTTGTGCAGTAATCACCAGGATGCAGCAGATACCACACAACCACATAAACACACTCACAAAAGACACACGTGCAGATGAGGACAGGCACACATGGGAGGCTGCACATGTTCCCCTCCCCCCGGGCCCTAAATGTTAATGAGCTATAATGCGGCTGAGTTAATTAACAGGAGAAGAGGAAGGTTTTGGGGCTGAAGGAGGCAGCGAGTGTGGATGAGTACTATCATGTGGCTCATTTATCTGGATTGTGTTGCTGCAAAGTGTCAGACCTCTGTGAGTCATAGCTGATACTCCTGAAATAACACAATATGTCTGCTGTGGAAAGCAGGTCCAAAGTAGGCCGGGACTTCTGATGGGGAACTGAAGCTGAAATTAAAGCAGAATTATATGCATGAAATTTGACTTTCAGTCCGACAGTTTGAATGTTGAAAAAAAGCTCCGCTGTTACTGGGTCAAACCTTCCCCTTTGTCCTGTCTCACCGTCACCCACTTTAAGGCTCCGTAGTCAGCAAAGCAGCTTTGCTCTCCTCCGTGCAGGATTTCAGTTGAGTTTCTATCTAAGTGCTGTTTGCTTCTGTCTTAGACTTTTGTCACTACTTTTAGAGGATAAATAATAAAAGTGAGAGAACTTGTGCATACCAAAAAGTAATTGAACAGCTTTACATGTCTGGCTTTTGTACTTGCAGAGTGCCGTATGATGAAGTCAGTGACCTATGGAAAGATGTCGGCCTCACTGAACCGATTCTCCCCCAAGGCTATTATCCAATCACGTCGCAGCAAGTCGCCAGCATCTGGTAAGGCGGTATTACAAAATAAACATCTTCAGCATCCTTCTCCTCAAACAAAAGCACAGTGGGTTGCTGTTTCCCCCTGCATATTTTATTTGTCAGGAATGTGGACACTGTATTAGATCAGTTTACATAATTGAGAGTTTGAAAGTGTCTCCATCCTTTAGATGATTATTTTTTTCTGCCTCATTACTTCCGTCATTGTTGCAGCAAAGTACAAATAAACACTGCAATGAAATCCGAGTCCTGCAGAGTGTCTAGCAGTGCGAATGTGGGAACATGTCACGTGTCTTGTTGCATGCAAATGATGAATTCAGATGAGAATGATTACACGAGGTAGGGAGATATGGAAATAGGGATAGGGGAGGTATGAAGCAAAATGAGGGGAGAGGGAGTGAAGATGAGAGGTAAAGAAGGAGGGCTGGTGACTCAATCCTGCAGCTCCCCAGAAGCTGCTCTTCACCTGACATACTTCTGAAATGGGGGGAGCTTGCACTTGTAGCTGCTTCTTTGTTTGAGCCAGATGATGCATCGGAAACTCATCAAATGCACAAAGAGCATTCCCTCCAAGAACTGAATGCAGCTGTTATTAATGCACTTATGTCAGCGTCTGGCTCAGTCTTTGTAAAAACGCTTAGTTTCCAGCTCGGATTCTTTTCCTGATTGCACAGCTTGAGCTTTGGCTGTGAGCAGACGCCTAATTATGCAACAGCGCTAATTTATCAGTCTCATCGTAATTATTTAGTGATTCCACCGTACAGACTTGGGTTTGGTTGGGTCGGGAATGATTCAATGGGTGATGCAATGCACAGAAATCCTCCAGAGAGAACGAATCCCACCAGCTGTCTGAGCACATGAACCTGCACAGATGCGCTTTTTTTTTTTCTTTTTCATAAGATGTTTACAGAATTAAGATGTATGTTTTGCAAGGACATCTGGGGGGCAAACTAAAGAGTATTTAAAGATGGGGTGGGTGGGGGACAGAAGGTTCTGGCTGTTGATGCTTGGGAACTTTAGGGAGAAGGTTATGAGAATGAGTCATACACAATCAATCTCGCTGGAGTCTGGAGGGAAGGTGCACACAAACGTTCGTCTGTGTCTGCGCATTAGACGGAAAAACAGGAATCAGGGCCGAGAGGAGGGGGCCTGACTCGTCTCGGTTGCTATGGAAACCTGGGCCAGTGAGAGCATGTAGCTGCAGACACAATAACTTGTAGCGGCCATATATGGCAGTGACTTCCTGTGAAACGGCCTGCAGTAGAGAGCGGAGCGGAGTGACGCTTGGCCTCCGCTGGAACCCTGAGTCAGAGTCTCCTGCTGTTTGTCTTCTCAGAGACGTTCCCTTCTGGTGCTGCATCCGCTTCTGCACATCATTACATGCTCCTGTGGTCCTCCCGACTGTTTTTATTGACTCCCTAAAACATTACCTATTGAAACCTGCTGAGTTAAGCAGCAGGAAAGTAAATGATGGATCTGTTGCATGACCGTCACGGATACTCGTGCTTTGCACTCTTTTTTTAATATCTCTTTTTCCCTCCCCACTTTGAAACTGTGATCTGTTTCCTCCACCACTGGACAAGCCTTTTTTTTTTTTTTTTTGAAAAATCTGTTTATTGGCATTTTTGTTCAAAACATCATGTAGAAGTCACATGTAAAGAAACTTCACATAATAAATCCAGCCGCCCCACCCTCACCACCCGCATGTTCCCAGATCCTCTAAAGGAAATACCAATTAGAAAAATATTATACCACGGTCTTTGTGAATACTCGATTCTGATTGGCTAAACAGTCTCCCCGCTTCTTCACTTCCTGTGTCAATAACACGGCCAATGAGCTTCAGCAGCAGCTCAAGAACGGGACCCTTTGATAAATCGTTCATTACAGTCTCAGATATAATCCATGGTGGCATGTCGGTTTATAAGAATCTTTTTGCCCAGAAGAAAAAAGAGCGACAACAACGACCCATAACTTTGTTCTTCTCTCGAAAAAACTCACCTGCACCACAGCTTTATATGAAAAAGACGCTACAGATCGAGTCAGGATGCAGCGTCAGTCAGAAGAGCAGTGTCCTGCTGTATTTATTGCATTTTTTTTCATAATCAATTTTCATTTTCTCCCGTTCAAATCCAATTACTCGGGTCGCGGTGGGGCGGGGCCTAATAATTGTAAAAAAAAAAAAAAGGTTGCTACTTCGGATTTCACTTATCACAGGTTCTTTTTGGAACGTAACCCCCACAAAAAAAACAGGGATTACTGTAGTCCTCTTTCCTAGGTGCTCTTGTATCCATGCCTGCCTCTCCTACATAGACCACCTTAAGAGCACTGGCAGGGGCGCAGCCTCTTTTCTTTTCCACTGGAGAGTGCTCCTGTTAAGTAGGTCCTCTCTGTTTACACACAATTTAAACTGTGTTGTGGTATCATGTCTTTCTAACGTTATGCAAGGGATAATGGATGAGCCGACATTCAAATATCAAAAGCTTAATGCGTGTGTTTCAGGTGGTGTTTCAGCCATGGTGTCAAGTAGTGTAAATAATGCTGCACATCACTGATTCTGCATTTGGTACCAACAAATCCTCTTGATATAACATACCTTTTTGGTTTGGTTTGCATCCTAACGTTTGAGCGGGCCTACTTGGAATGTTGTCATCTTCTGCAGATGTAACTACATTCAAAGCCTTGCCTGACGTCAGTGTATAGAGGGAATGTGCATGATGTCACAGATGCGACTGCACAGAGGGTTACGCCCACTGAGTGGGAGGAAGACTGAGTGTCAGAAAGACTGAGTTGCAGCGTAAACTTTTATTTTGAGTACTGGAAAACATCTAAAATGGGAAAGAGCTGTTGTGTGATCGACTACATTTAGCAAGAAATCGGAGTTATCGTTTTACAGACTGCTGAAAAATAAGCTTAAGAGAGACAAATGGATCGCTGCAATTCAAAGAAACAACTGGATTCCAGGCACCGAAACGTGGATTTGCGGTTCCCATTTTGTATCAGGTAAAGTTGGATTTTTGGGTAGCTAACGTTAAGCGGTCAAATCATAAAGTGCGGTGTCCTCATCACTTTGAAGTTGGACCAAGTGCCAAGACTTTTGTATGCCTTCAAGCTTTGCTTCGTGTATTTCCCCGGCGTAGAAATTAAGTACATATAAATATCATGAAACTGGATTCGTGGCCAAATATTAATGTCCATGGACCACTGGTTCTTGGTAACTGTACCAAATATTAATGTCCATGGACCACTGGTTCTTGGTAACTGTACCAAATATTAATGTCCATGGACCACTGGTTCTTGGTAACTGTACCAAATATTAATGTCCATGGACCACTGTTTTTGCCACTCAGTGTGAGTAAGGGGGGCTGGTCCAGTGGGGAAGTGACGTCAACCCTCTATATTCAGATAGTTTTCCAATCTGATTTGTGTGCACAGTCGGGCACAGTGCACAGTCTATGTTTTCTGCGCTCAAAGTTTGCCTTTGCACGCTCAAAAACGTGACACAATTATCCCCCCACCTTAAACAGAACAAGGTCCTGATAGCGGAGACCAAAGTAGAGTTGACT
Organism: Cololabis saira; assembly: GCF_033807715.1. NCBI lineage: Eukaryota > Metazoa > Chordata > Actinopteri > Beloniformes > Belonidae > Cololabis > Cololabis saira. The sequence continues at coordinate 1,115,876 of NC_084600.1, read as the reverse complement.
GGTGGTACTGCTGACGCTATCTTTGGCCAAAAGGAAACAGCATTTCAGATAAATCCACTGCTACCCGGGGCATGTCGGTGGAGAGGTGGTAATCAGGGGTTGTTTTGCAGCTGGGGACCTAAACACCTTTCACTGCTTGACCTGACCATGATCTGCTCAGAGTTTCCCACAGTTAAATGTAAGGTCACCTGTCTGAGAGCTAAAGGTTTGGATGGAAACTGGATCACACAACAGGACAATGAGCCAAACCATTAATCGGTGTTATGAATGGTTGAGTAATTCAAAAAAGAAAATCAAGGTTTTGAAATGGTCCTGTCAAAGTTTAGACCTCAACCCAACTGTAAGGCTGTGGTAGGCGCTTCACGGAGCTGTGTGTAAATAAATTAGTTTATTGTTTTGCACAGTTTTAAAAATATACAGGAAATATCAAATATAAATACTATAGGTGCAGGAAGAGGCAAAAAACCCAATGGGCTTATTTGAAGCCTCCACCGAAGATATTAAAATTTCATGTGTTATAAAGAACACAAGATTAACAAACAAAAACAAAAAGTATAACTACACAAAAGTGATGGCAAACTAATAATGCAATATATAAATAATAAAGAATAAAGACAAAAAAATAAGTGTGTGTGCAAAAAACCATCAATGAACTCAAGCAGTGTAAAGCAGAATAGTTCAAAACGCCTCCACAGCAATGTGAGATGAACAAGGAACAATTAATTAATTGCATGTGGTCTTTCAGGCAAACATGGAGGGAACGGAGCTCCACTAGCTTTCTTCCTCTTCTTTTTTTGTCAAATTAATAAAGCATGGTCAAGAAACTGATATTTTGTTGTTAATCTGCAGTTTTACCTGCCTAATATTAAAGGAGCTTGAGGCAGGATTGAGGCAGGATTTATGAAAAGAATTCGTACACGTTTTAATTTTTCTAGTAATAATGTCAGATGAAGCGTTCCAAACCAAAAAGAATGAGCCCACTAGTGTATCTCTCCGTTGCCTTGAACAGGCTGTGTGCTGCAAAATGTGCTGCAATTCGGAGGCCGAATTTCCCGCGCTGTCCTGCGGATGTGACGTCACATGACGCTGCATGCGCGTTCTCCCCGTTCTCCCGTGCCGGCTTCACTGTTGGCTGCAGTACCCCCGACGGCCGTCGTGGTGAAGGGTGGCGCTAGAGAGTCTCATTTCTTAAAAGGAGCCTCATGCTCCTTTAAGGCCTTCTTTGATCCATCTTTTTATATTATGTTTTTTTTTAACAAAAAAACCCAGCTTATATTACAGTAAAGAAGGGGTGCTAACTTTTGAACATGACTGGAAAGAGTTAGAACGCAATAATGAACTCTGTTAGTCCGAAACCTTTCCACTGGTCTTCAGGTGCTCTGAAAACAGCTCTCAAGTCCCACATTAATTTTCTATTCAGCAACACGGACCTGAAATAATTCTATCTAATAAGCTGCACCAGCGGCGCTGCAGAGCAGATGTGGAGTGTGAGACACGGGGAGAGAGCGTGGAGCACAACACATGCTCCACCTGGTGTCCCTGTGTGTGTGTGTGTGTGTGTGTGTGTGTGTGTGTGTGTGTGTGTGTGTGTGTGTGTGTGTGTGTGTGTGTGTGTGTGTGTGTGTGTGTGTGTGTGTGTGTGTGTGTGTGTGTGTGTGGCTGCTCCTAACAGCTACGTTTGCAGCTGAGACCTGGACACCGCGGAAGACACACACGGAAGGAGAAAGTTACACACTTTTGCCCATAAAATTAATGCGATAAGATTGCGTTTTACTGTTAAATTGGATTAAAATTCAGTGGATAAATGTGGAGTCACTGGAACACAACATTGCTGTAAGATCTTTTTAGAACTGTCCAGCAATGTGGACTCTGAAGAAAATATACCATATTCCAGGAGGAAATAACATAAATGTTTTTCCTTGAAGCTCAAGTAAAGTGAAAGGTGTTGTTACAAAGAAAAGTCATTTTCTTACGGTGGCAAGATGCATCACAGCCTACACTTTGATTTTAAGTGTTGAAGCTGCTTCATAACAAGATTTTAAATTTTTTAAGATGCATATTTTGGTATTGAATATAAAGTTCAAGCTGGTGCTTTTTTATTACATAATCCAAAAAAAGCATAACCACTTCATGACCATAACAAGAGCAATCCACTAGAACAATTTAAAAGACAAAAATAGATGAATGTGAACATTTATGAAAGCAAAGCTTGAGTGGTAGTGGGTTACTAGACTGTATGACACTTAAACGCTCTCCTGTTTCTATAATTCACACGGCATGAGCTCTTTTAAAGTAATCAATTCCACTTTAATAGCACAAACCACCTTGAAGGAGCAGTGTGAAGAGACTAGTGTTTACCTCATGTAAGCACTTTCCTTCTCCTTTATATCCACTCCATCTGCAGAACATGCCACGGTCTGGACATGACAGTAGTGTCATAGGCAAGGGAAGGCAAGTTTATTTGTATAGTAGTGTACAATTCAACACAAGGTCGTTCAAAGTGCTTTACATCAACATTTAGTTTAGTTTAGTTTAGTTTATTGGTCTTTTCAATTTCCACAACACAAATAACCCAATCGTCAGTGTAATACAAAAAAATATATAATTTCTTTAGTATATATACTGTATATACAATTTTAACTAAAAACCAAGGACCAAAAGGTGTAGACTGAAGCCTAAGCTTATGACGCCTACCCTTTTCACAAGAAAAAAAGAAAGGAAAAGCTTCATAGGAACTAACAGATCCAGCATGTGTTTTGGTCCAAGACCATTCAGGTCTTTGTAGACCAGCAGTAAGATTTTAAACTCTATCCTTTGACTCACTGGAAGCCATACTGAAATACATTTCATTGAAATTGTCAAGGGGCGTCACAAATGATTAAAGAGCAGCAACAGAGTGAAGGATGTATGAAATCTCATAAAAGAAAGGCATGCTTTCACGCTCATGTGTAGCTGGGCATTGCATGTGCATTTAACGGGATATTGTCATCACTTAGCTGCATTCAGAGATTATGTGACAGCCCCAGCTGAGTGTACATGCACACATAGACCCAAAATAATGTGAGAAAACAGTTTGCACTCAACTTCTCCCCATCTTGCCATCTGCCTGTGCCAATGTCTCAAATCTGCTAAAATTACCACCAAAGTGCAGATGGTGTCAGATCCCATCCCTCTGAGGCTCTCACCTTTCTCTTCATGCCTCAAGTGATTCTGCGTGATTGGAGATACTTTGTGGTGTAGCTTGCAGGCCAGCTTGCCCACAGATACATCCAGCGTGTCTCCTGAGGATGCACTGCTGGCGCAGGCACTTCCCTGAGCTGGGATCATCTCTGCACCTTCCACACTTTGTTTTTTCTTCTCTAGAAGCCGATCATGAAGGGGACTGATCGGTTTCAGATATGACATGAATTATATCAACGGATTGACAAATGTCATAAAGCGACAGTATTGTGTGATCCGGGCATAACTGGTGTTGTAGTGTAGTGTGTGTAGGTGAACTGGAAGACTGGCTTCTTCTTGGTGGGGGTTTTATTGCACTTACAGAAACTGCTGGTTTTAGCTAAATAAACATTATCCTTCCCACCCTGTCGGGAGACAGGAAGATGCAGCCATTCTTTCTTTATCTATGTATTTTTTGACACTTTTTGTAAGTTTTGACACTGTTCAATGGGATTATTGCCTTTTCAAAGTTGGAACATGCAATTACTTTGGTAGTTGACTGACCTGTCAAACATATTTATTTATCCATCCATCCATCCATCCATCCTTCCATCCATCCATCCATCCATCCATCCATCCATCCATCCATCCATCCATCCATCCATCCATCCATCCATCATCCATCCATCCATCCATCCATCCATCCATCCATCCATCCATCCATCCATCCATCATCCATCCATCCATCCATCCATCCATCCATCCATCCATCCATCCATCCATCCATCCATCCATCCATCCATCCATCCATCCATCATCCATCCATCCATCCATCCATCCATCCATCCATCCATCCATCCATCCATCATCCATCCATCATCCATCCATCCATCCATCCATCCATCCATCCATCCATCCATCATCCATCCATCATCCATCCATCCATCCATCCATCCATCCATCCATCCATCCATCCATCCATCCATCATCCATCCATCCATCCCTCCACTCATCAATCGTATGATAACTATACATTGTTTGAATTTGTTGAGGTTATAAAATGTATGAATATGTATTGTTTTTATTTATATCCAAATGTTAAACGGAATTACTTTTTATTAGGGCCCGAGCACTTACAGTGCGAAGGCCCTAATGTATCAGTAGGAATTTTTTTTTTTTTCCGACGAAATGAGGGCCTTTTTTCCCCCCTAAACGTGCTCCATAAGTCACCAAATTTGGCATGCAAGCCAGGCCTGGCGATAAATGTGATATTTCATGGTTTGCATTAATGGGCGTGGCCTAATGGCTCAACAGCGCCCCCTAGAAAACTTTGTGCCTCAAGCCCCACAATACGGTCTGACGTACATGAACGAAAATCACTACACACCTGTATCATGTCGCAACTCAAAGAAAAGTCTCTTGGCGCCATGGCCGAAACCAAACAGGAAGTCGGCCATTTTGAACATTTTGAATTTATCGTGTAATTTTGGCGCAATTTATGCCATTCTCTGCCACTTCTGCCACTTTGGTGTCCACCAAAGTGTCCTTGGCAAGACACTGAATCCCCCGGTTGCTCCCGGTTGTCAGGCCAGCGCCGTTGTGTGGCAGCTCCGCCGACAACCGGTGTGTGAATGTGTGCATGTGTGGGTGAACGTCTACAGTGTAAAGCGCTTTGGGGCTGTAGGAGTACAGCTGGAAAGCGCTATATAAGTGTAAGCCATTTACCATTTACCATTCCTTCAGCAATTAATACGGCCGGAACCGTAACGTGCCCCCAAGTGTGTTATACATCAAAATGTGCGTCTCCATCCTGCGACGATGGGCATTACTTTTCTCAGTCAAAAGTGTTACCGTGGCGACGATAGATGCCAAAAAGCACGCCCCCCCTTCATGTGGTTGGTCCATATTTGATGGGTCCTATTTTCTGCCATAACTTTTGAATGGTTTGACATAGAGAGTCGTGGGTGGTGTCATCGGACTCGGTTTTGAGTACTTCACCTAATTGGTGCAAATCAGCCCCGCCCCTTCTTCTGATTGGTCGATATCTGATAGTTCCTATTCTCTGCCATAACTTTTGAATGGTTTGATATAGAGAGTCGTGGGTGGTTTCATCCACTAAATGTCCAGGCCTGAAGAATCTACATGCAAGTCATACAAGCTTCCACTGCAGCCTGAACGTGCACAAGGGTGCGAGGGCCCGTTCATCGCTGCTTGCAGCTTTAATTTTTTCTTTATTTTCTGTTTTTCCTTTCTTTTTTTTATATGCTACCTCTTTATAAGAACTATAAACTATAAATCCCAACGTGCGCCTCTTGGCGTGTCAGTAAAGACACATGCTGAGATGCTGGACGCAGTTCTCGCTCAAGGCTGATTTATGGTTCCGCGTTACACCGACGCAGAGCCTACGGCGAAGGCTCTACGTCGGTGTAACGCAGAACCATAAATCACGCTTCAGCCTCTCCGCGTCCGTCCGTCCCTGCGCGTCACAGCGTGCGCAGGCGCCCTCCCCTCCTCTCCTCCCGTAGTACAGCGCTGCTCCATTCATCCTTTACTACCACCGTCGGGCGGAGCGCAACCACACCGCTGCTCTTCTCCCTCGGATTACCACTGTGCTCTTCAACCATGCTGGAAGTGGAAGGTAGGAAAAAGAAAAGCCCCAGGCAGCCAGGGTTTACCCAGGTTTAGCCAGGTTTAGCCAGGTTTAGCCAGGTTTTCCTCCAGCACACCGACACCGACACCGGGGCGTCCACATGAGGGGATGTGGAGACGCTCCGGCGCGTTTTCGCTCCATCTCCTTTCTCCGTCTCCACACAAACGTGACCTTGACAAGCTGCGACTTCACCGTTTGCCACTAAAATTAGCTTTTATCTTGCGATTTGGCATTATAAAGTCGGTGAAATATTCTTTGTTAAGGTTTATCGTTGTGTAACTGGAAGGAGGAGCGTCTGTGTGCGTCGTAACGTTGCTGTTAAATGTTTTATCAATGAATCCGTCCGCAGCTTCTGGTTTTTTTTTACCTCCCTTTGTATTGAATAATTCAGAAAGTTATTTGATCTGGGAGAGAGTCAAGTCTATGCCTTATCTGCTCACTGCAAAAACTCAGAATCTTACCAAGAATATTTGTCTTATTTCTAGTTAAAATGTCTCATTTTTAGTCAAACAAATTTCATTACACTTAAAACAAGTGTCATTACCAGAAAAATAGCTTGTTATTTGACAATTTACACCTGTTTCAAGTAGATTTTCACTTAAAATAAGTAGAAAAATCTGCCAGTGGAACAAGATTTTTTTTGCTTATAATGAGAAGATAAATCTTGTCCCACTGGCAGATTTTATCTTTATTTTTCTGGTAATGACTCTTGTTTTAAGTGTAATGAGATTTTTTGACTAAAAACGAGACATTTTGACTAGAAATAAGACAAATTCTTGGAAAGATTTAGAGTTTTTGCAGTGTGCACCAAGACTCAGAAGATGGATTATTTGGACACAGCAGGGTTTACTGGCAGACATTTGATAAAACTGGGTTTACTGACAAAAAGTCTTGAGACTGTATCAAACTGAGGCTGAAAGAAGCAAAAGTAAAATGAAAGAAAAAACGCTGGAAAGTGGCGGCTTTTACTCGGATGCTGTCTCAACTGTAAAAACAAAGTAAATAAAAAGATGGATGACTGGAAATGCATTGGTGTTATCACAAGCAGCATCTCTTTAGGCTACAACGCAGGTGGAAATCAGGTCTCATCTATAAAAATCAAGGAAAAATCCTTTTTTTTTTTTAGATGTTCACTTGTGTAAATGTTCTTCGTAAAAGTCAACTGGACACTTAGATGGAGTGCAGTTATATCCCATCATTTGGAAAAGAAGAGAAAACTCTACTCAGGTTTTCAGTCAGACGGAAGACGGGCTCATGGTCCGCTGCAGGAATAGATCTTTATTGCCATTGTCACCAGGTACAACGAAATTAAAAGTGCTCCCCAGTCAGTGCATCATATATTAAATAAAATAACAAAAAAAATAACTAAAATGAAATAAATATATATCTAGACACATTCACCCTCCACACCTACATCAACACACAGACATAACAAGAACTTTCATCAACATACAATCATTTTTGTTATTGCACATTAGCTCCTGTTTTTGTTGAGAGGTTATTGCTGTTTGAGTCTGTTTGTCCTTGTTTTCATGAGTCTGTATCGTTTCCCAGATGGCAGCAGTTCAAACAGTGAGTGTCCGGGATGTGAAGTGTCTTTTATTATATTTTGTCCTTTTTTTTTGTCGACGGGAGTGGTGGAGGTGTTCCAGTGTGGAGAGAGGGATGAGCCGGTGATCTTCTGGAGTGCTTTCCTCTGAGCTGCTGTATATGTTTGAATAACACGATTTAATGAGACGGTGCCGCCGGGTGTTTGTGCCGCGCTGCAGCTGGCAAAACAGACCCGACTGAGGTCATAAGCACACTGAATATGTGGTTAAAAATGAGGCCAGCCTGGTGTGTGTTGACCCCAGCCCATGCAGCGTGGAGTTCCAGGAACACTCACAGCAACAGGGGTTGTATCTGGGCTAATTTTAAACCAAAATAAAACGAAAGAGTGGATTTGGGTGTTCGTTTTCTTCCTCTGTCGCTCCCCCGCTCGTCCTCCTCCGTCTCCTACTCTGCCTCATTCATGCGAGTAGAGAGATGCGGAGGGTGGAAGTGTGGGATGCTGCTACTGCCGCTGCTAGACGCTAATGTAACTATTCTGGAAAAACATGGTTCACGTTTGTGTGTTTCTATTTGTGACACTTGTCTCCGAATCTCAGCCTCCTCATCATCCGCCCTGCTCCAATTTCTCTGCTTTTTCTCCCTCCAGTGAATGGGACACCGGCCAGTCAGCAGTCCACTCCTCACTCGGGGAAATCTCCCAGTCCCTCCCCGGCCAGCCCCGGCAGCCTCAGACGCCGGGTGAGACTACAGCACACACACACACACACACACACACACACACACACACACACACACACACACACACACACACACACCTAGAGGCAGACTAGGGGTGTAACGATACACTAATCTCACGATACGGTACGATACACGATATTGAGGTCACGATAACAATACGATACGATATTTTAGCTGTATTTTTTTAACAACCTTGAATGAGGAACATGTGACTGGAAAAAATGGTCTTTTATTTGAAAGACACAAAATACAAAACAATGCTGTGCATGTTGCCCTATTGTTAAAGTTTGTAATGCTTTATAACTGTTTAAGTTTTAAAGAGAAAGCCAGGCCAACCATTTTCCACAAACTGAACTAAAAGTAAATGTCAGGTTTGCATTATGCATCTTCAGTTTCATACAAGTACAAATATTTAGCCACAAACTGAATAGTTTCTCTCGTGTATGACTTGACTTTTTTCTTTTCCAGAAATTTAACAACTAAAATTAAATAAATAAATAAATAAATAAAAGTAAATAAATAAACTATGAAAAGTCCCAAACTCCAAATGCGACATGACTGTTATTGATCTTGTGCCAGAGCTCAGAGCTTCACCTGCTCCAGCCTGAGGCCGTAAGGTGAACCCCGGTATCGTTTCATCCTCCACGACACAATCTTTACATCATAACAAAGATTGATTCATGCTCACCTTAGAAGTAAAAGTTCAGAGCTCAAAACCCCCAAGAGTCCCGTGATCGGGACCAAAACGGAACTAGTTTCTTCTGAGCGGAGTCAGATTTTGGTCCGCGGGTCGAGGTCGTCACGTGATCCCACTGCACCAATAGGATGCAGTTACTAGTAAACACAATATATTCATATTAATAACCCAATATCAGATACAGTTTGTCACCTCCACGACACGTATCGTGACGTTTTTGTATCGCGAAATTACGTGGCACGATATATTGTTACACCCCTAAGGCAGACGCACACCAACGATGAGCCCGTAGCCGTTAGTGACACTAAACCTATAACTGGTTCCCTCTATGTTCTCAGGAAAAGGACCACGTCACTGAGCATAGGCCCACTACATCTTAAAGTGGCTAGCATACGAAGAAGCCTGGTCATCTTTAGCCTCTCAGAACAGGGCGGAGGGTCAGGCCTTTGACCTCTTCCAGCGCTGCTCCGGGATTCCCAAGCGTGGAAGGCTGAAATTAGGATCCATGTGAATAGTTTAAGAAGGCTTTCCACTGCATTTCCGCACATGCTGACCCCCTTTTGCATTTGTTTCCTCGCGGAGAACTCTACCTGTAAGTGGCAGCTCTGCAATCCCAGACGCTGCCACTGACTTTTAGAGACCTCCCTATGTTCGAGGTGAATGTGCAAATATCAGATCTAAAGATGACCGTGACTGCATTCATGTCGTTATGTTGCATGTACGCTGCTGTGGAGGGTTTAGAAACACATTTTATGCTAGTACAGTTGTTTTGTTTTGTTTTGTTTCCGGCTATTTTTCTTTTTTGTTACATTTTGTGTTATTGGTCTCAAAACACCTTTATCATGCTCTGTTTTCTCTACCTAAATTATAATGTCAAAACCATGTCAGTTACAGTATAGGACAAGATATTACGGTGCAAAGCTGGAGCATGCAACTCAAAGGGAACATTTTAAATTCCAGGTTTAGGCTTCCTGAGTTTCTCTGCAGGATGTTGCTGCATCTGTGAACGTGCATGTGCAAAAAGGATCAAGGTTGGTGCTAATCCGGCCTGTGGCGGTGGTGGTGATGGGGAGCTTTTTAGCATCAGCTTCAGTCTAACCCGACTGCTGCGTGATTTCCACACCGCGTGTAGGAACAGCAGTCGTAACCGACACTCTCACGAGCCCCGCGGGCACGTGTCTTGTGTTTTTTTGGTTTTTACCCAGGGATTCTGATAGTTTACAGCAGGGATTATTCCTGATAGAAAGTCTCTTGAGCTGTCTGGAAGCAGGCAAAACGTCTTTGATGATTTAAGCACGTAATATTGAAGGACATCCAGAAACGCATTAGCACTGTCCAATGTCAGCCCAGGCGTGAAAGCTCCGCTCGGCCCGGAGGGCACAGAGCCGCACGCCATCAGTCTCTGTCTTCGGTAGGAAGAAACCTGCCTGTTATAATATGACAAGGTCGTCTCAGCTGAGACAGAGAACCCCCCCCTCCTTTATTTGTATAGCACAATTCAACACAAAGTAATTCAAAGTGCTTTACATCAACATTAAAAGCGGCAAGACACAATTAAACAGTAAATAACAAATAAAATGAAATTAAATGATAATAAAGGAGGTAAAATAATTAAAAAAAAGTTGTTAAAAAGTAAGGGCAGTAGAGTACAGCAGGTACATCTCATTCTTACATTCTTAGTCAGTGACTACGTTTACATGCAGTCAAAATTCGGGTTATTGCTAATATTCTGGTTACTGCAACATTCGGAATATTCCGTTTCCATGCGTGAGCAAACAGTTTACATGGTAATTAATCATTCGGGATATCTGGATCAAACCAGCGATGCGCGGAGAACGTCATGACGCAATTCCCCTCATTTCTGCTTCTTCTTCCTGTATCCAAATCCAAAACAAATGCTGCTTCGCGCAACTTTTCGCTCACCTTCTTGTAAATCTTCTATCCCGGTACTTTCTACCGTCTACAAATGCAGAAATGTTCATATCCTTTATTACATTTATGAAGTGATTAGTCTCCTCCTGGTCTTGGTTTCTCCGTGTTTATAAGAACTTCCTGGACTCAAAAGACCAGGATTCCTTGTGAACAGAGCATGTGCAGAAAACAAATTCCTGTTCCGTTTGATGGGGATATTCCGTTTGGCGTTTATATGACCGAATATTCAGGTTTTAAAAGGAGTAACCCAGGGGTCATATTCGGGTTATTCAAAGGGGTTATTGGTGTTTACATGGCCGTGCAAATTAGGGTTATTGCCAATATCCGGGTTTTAAAAGGGTTATTGACTGCATGTAAACGCAGTTATTGACAAGAATTACGTTTCTATACGGTCAAAACGTACAAAGACCAGGTCAAATACAGTATTACAAAAGTAATCTGTAACAATTTGTGCGGTGAATCAAACCAATTTGACAATTCTACGTCACAATACCTGCAAAAGTCAACAACAGCAGCTGATCATACCATAACTCTGCTCCATTGTAAACATTTGCCACATCAGTGAGGGAGATTGTGAGAATCTGCACATGCAGCTGCGTGTTGGAGTCTTGTGCCACATTGGACAAAGCGGTAATGGAGGGTGAAGAGTCTGAGCCCGGGGCTCCTGAGCCATCAGTGCTGCGGCTGCATGGATGTGATATGAAGGTCAGGCAGGGCAGCAGGCGCACGTCAGCCGCTGAGAGCGGAACAGGGTTGGACAGAGATTACATACTGGCCTGGACGTGGGTCACCAGAGATCCCGGGGTTGTGAGGAGATTCACTGTTTGATCAGAATCCCCACACTGCAAAAACTCAAAATCTTAACAAGAATATTTGTCTTATTTCTAGTTAAAATGTCTCATTTTTAGTCAAACAAATCTCATTACACTTAAAACAAGTGTCATTACCAGAAAAATAACTTGTTATTTGACAATTTTCACCTGTTTCAAGTAGATTTTCACTTAAAATAAGTAGAAAAATCTGCCAGTGGAACAAGATTTTTTTGCTTGTAATGAGAAGATAAATCTTGTCCCACTGGCAGATTTTATCTACTTATTTAAAGTGAAAATTTACTTGAAACAGATGAAAATTTTCAAATAACAAGTTATTTTTCTGGTAATGACTCTTGTTTTAAGTGTAATGAGATTTTTTGACAAAAAATTAGACATTTTATCTAGAAATAAGACAAATATTCTTGGTAAGATTTTGAGTTTTTGCAGTGCATTAGCTACAACATAACTGCAGCTATTCTTCCTGGGGTCCGCCAACATTTTAAAATAATACTAGTACTAAACATAACATAATAAAAGCAAACCAACTACATTTCTGCTAGATAAAGAGAACAAAACAAAAACACTGCACAGTTAGTTCATGGCCCTGGACACAACAGTCCTTTTACCAGCATTAGAATTCACATTTGGCAGCAGAATCTCCTCCAGTTGCAGGTCTGGTGATATTTATGATAGTCAGAGCTGGAACATAGCTCCTGCAGAATACCTGAGGAGTCTTTGTTATAGACATATTTCTAATAAATGATAATAATGAGTAAAGTAATCTGTCAGTAACCGTTATAACGGCGAGGAGATGGCTTGGTGCCTACGTTTACAAACTCTTTCCTCTCCGAATGAGTAAAGGTGAAGTGTGTATTCCCTGGAGACGTATGCGGTGCTGCTGTTCTCCCTCGAGCTTTCACCGTTTCATAGACTTAGGGAGAAGTGTCTGTGCGTGAGTGTGTGTGTGTGTGTGCGTGAGTGTGTGTGTGTGCACGGGAAGGCAGAGAGGTCACCACGGTACGAGGCTGCCACTCGAATGTTCCTGGAAAGCACGGCGAAGTCAAACGTCAGCACCTGTCAGCCTAAAGAGGCCGCTGTCACTACATCCATTTAGCAAGGAACATCCAGGGTTTGTAAAAATCAATATTTAAAGACCAAAAAAACCAAACAAGTTGTTTTCTGTCTAAATTCGACGGCGTGTGCTTGAGTGAACGCCACTCCACATTCTGCATTTCCCACAAACGTAAAGTGCTCCTTACGCAGCTCGACAGCTTAAATCCTCTTTAAAGTCCACCACACACACGCTCGTGCTTTGGCACGCTCAACAAATTGGCTTTCTTTGTGCAGTTTTCTCATACAGCAGTGTAAATCATAACTCTACACGTCCCCAGTTGAGTGTATTTATGGCAGAGGATTTGCACTCGCTGACACCCTGCATGAAGCCTGAAGCTGTTGGACTGGAAGGAGGAGAGGAAGCCTCTCAGCACTCGCTCCTAATGACCCCCCCGCTGCTTCCAGACATGTAACAGCATTAACGTCACAGGCTCAAAGTATATTCAGTCATCTCACTTTTAGATGAATTCCAAGCCTATTTTAAAATCGAGTCTCCCAGTCCAGGACGGCTTCTTTTGGACCACTGTTGTGTGTTTCTTCCCTGCCAACGATATAACCCCTAACCCCCACGCACTGACTCTTTTTTTATTGAGCTTGGAATGTAATATCTGGGCCTATGGGATACGTAGAGTTATAAAAGGCTGGAGTCGTGAGCGTAGTCTGGCCGGCCACAGTCACAGTCACATTGCAAAAACTCTCACTCACAAAACAGTTTCGGTTCTCCCTCCCACTCACATCTCTACCGGTACAGAACGTACCAAGCCAATTACAACGGAGTGGATTATAGAGGGAATGTGCATGACGTCACAGATGCAACTTCACAGTGGGTTTCACCCACTGAGTGGCAGAAAGACTGAGTGGTACGGATGGGCGGTATGGACTAAAAAATGTATCACGATAATTTCTGGCATTTATCCCGATAACAATAAAAATGACGATTAAAAAAATACCAATACAACTCCATCTTTTTAACTACAAATCTATCTCGCTCTCAGATCTGCCTTCCGCCATGTTTGTTACACGTCATCAACGGGAATTTATCCTTCTTTCTTTCTTTCTTTCTTTCTTTCTTTCTTTCTTTCTTTCTTTCTTTCTTTCTTTCTTTCTTTCTTTCTTTCTTTCTTTCTTTCTTTCTTTCTTTCTTTCTTTCTTTCTTTCTTTCAGGCTCATTTCTTTCTATCTTTCTTTTTCGTTCAGGCTCATTTCTTTCTTTCTTTCTGGCTCATTTCCTTCCTTCCTTCTGCGTGGATTTAACGCAGAACCATAAATCAGCTTTACACAAAAACGTCATCAACGGGAATTTATCGCTTTTACCGCGAGATGACAAATTCTTACCGTGGGGAATTTTTTTGACGGTAAATCATGAACGGTAAAATATCGCCCATTCCTTCCTACTGAGTGGCACCGTAAACTTTCCGTTTGAGCAACTACAAAACATCTAAAAGGGGAAAGAGCTGTTGTGCGATCGACTGTACTCATAGATTATGCAAGAAATCAGAGTTATCGTTTTACAAACTGCTGAAAAATAAGCTTAAGAGAGACAAATGCATCTCTGCAATTTGCAGAAACAACTGGATTCCAGGCATCGAAACGTGGATTTGTGGTTCCCATTTTGTATCAGGTAATGTTGGATTTTTGGGTAGCTAACGTTAAACGGTCAAATCATAAAGTTCAGTGTCCTCATCACTTTAATTTCTACAACAAATCCTACCTTGAAGTCGGACCAAGCGTCAAGACTTTTCTCTGCCTTCAAGCTTTGCTTCGTGTATTTCCCCGGTGTAGAAATTAAGTACATATAAATATCAGGAAACTGGATTGGTGGCCAAATATTAATGTCCATGGACCACTGGTTCTTGGTAACTGTACCAAATATTAATGTCCATCGACCACTGGTTCTTGGGGTAACTGTACGGGTCACTATCAAGTTAAGACTTGAATTTAAGCCGATAATCGGCTGTTATCCCGTCTTCTCCACTAGTTGGAGGTGTTTTTTCCACTCAGTGTGAGTAAGGGGGCTGGTCCAGTGGGGAAGTGACGTCAATGCAGACCCTCTATTGTCGAGAGGAACCAGACTAGTTCTTTTTTATCAAAGAGGAAACAAAATAACTGAAGTTTCCCACAAAATACAAGTAGAAAAGGGACTTTATGAAGCAGCCACATGCTCTCAGAGACTCCCCAATGAACACACCAGTGCTCTTCCTTCCCGCTTTGCAGACGTGCACATGGCTTTTAGAAACTGCACAGAGAATGGCTTACACTTTTCTCACCTCCCTTTTAAAGCGTGAAATCAGCTGATGGTGCTTAAACATTTATAACTTAAACACCGCGTGCCGCTCCGTGACCCATTTTCCTGAGCGTTAGCAGCAGGAGCATGAGAGAGGAGTCAGCGTTCACGGCGTCCTCATCTCGCCATCGTCCACCACTCATTGTCCTTTCAAGGCCGCCTGCTCCACAAAGAGCAGCCCATTTTTCCCCACAGTTTGGCCTCTAGCTCTCCCTTTGACGTCTCGTTCCACTATTCTGGTTGCAACCCTGTAGAAAACACAAGCACATAAATAACTTATTACAAAAAGACAATAAAGACTGAAGTCAGGACAAAAGGACAAAAGGCCAGATTCACCAATATTTTCTTAAGAACCGTCTTAAGAACTGTCATTTCTTACGAATTTCTTATTTTTCCTCCTTAACAACTTCTTAAAATATGTAATTGCATTGCACGCACCAACAAACAACATTTATATATAAATATATTATATATACAGGTAGTTTGCGTCTTAACCGTCAGTCACTCACTAAACATGGAGAAGGAGAAAAAGAGATGCAGGAACTTTTCAAGGTTATGGTGGATGAGATTAATGTGTGAAAAAATACTATTGGGGAAAATTAATAATAATTAACTACCACGCTAACTAACATGCTAACAAACAGTTAACAGGCTCTTTGTGTAATTAATTACAAAGTATATCCTCAAACTATGACCTACTAGTCTAAACTTGTCTAAAATGTGTTGAAAAAGGTGATATTAGAGTTTTACCTTTTCACAGAAGAAATTTTAAGACAGGTCAAGGTTGTCTTAAAGTTAAGAAAAAAGTCAAGAACAAATTTGAGAACTTTTATTTCGAGAATACCATTTATTCTTAAGTTTCTTTCTTAAGAAGAAAGTTGAGAAAATACTTGAACTTTTTGGAGAATATGACTTCTTCTCTTTTTTCTTCTTAAGACTGAACTTAAGAAAAAAATGACACTTAAGAACATTTTTTTTCTTAAGAATGTTTTGTGAATCCGGCCCCAGGTCTTGATCCAGAGGTTGTTGCACATGAAGGGGGTGAATGCTAATTTTAGTCCATGTTTATGTTTTGCCACCGTCCTCTCTCTCTGTAGTCTGTCATGTATGAAATCCATTGAATTGCATGCTCCATTTCTCTTTCTTATCCTTTTCATTGTGGATGATTCACTATGGTATTATTTATATGTGTGTGTGTGTGTGTGTGTGTGTGCGTGCGTGCGTGCGTGCGTGCGTGCGTGCGTGCGTGCGTGCGTGCGTGCGTGCGTGCGTGTGCGTGTGCGTGTGTGTGTGTGTGTGTGTGTGCGTCTGTGCGTGTGAGAGAGAGAGAGAACCACATGAGAAATTGTTCTGCATTATGCTATTTTAACATTCTGTCTCAGTCATCCATGTGATTGTGTTGTTATTTAAATACTGTAATTGTTTATTTTGTCTGTATTATTCCTTAATTTTTTTGTTGTGTTGATTTCATTAGGTGCTTTGTTCATTTTTGTTTTCACAACTGCCAAAAAGACTGGCTGCGCCACACAAAGAGAACATATATGTATAATTTTAAAGCTTCAATATTGTTGTGATCGTCTCATTCACTCAAATTCTGCATGTCAAATCCAAATCATACTTTTGTTGAGGAATTCAGAACATTTCCTGAAGTAAGAACATTGCGGTGTGAGGCCGCCAGCCCTTCTTGGCTCATTTGTTTGTACGTGGTTTCTTTGTTACATGTATTCATTTCCATTTTACATGTATTCATTTCCATTTGTTGAAGTCATTAAATTCATTATCATTTCATTTTCATTTCCTGGTCTTTCTTCTCACACACCTTATGCTTCCTGAGGATGATAAGTTCAGATGAGCCTCACATTTATCAACATTTCTCTCTTTTTCAATAATTTTTTTTTAGTTAAACAACGTCTTTTCTCCTCTCCTTACCGTCACTTGCTGTTTGGTTAGATTGAAGCACTTAAAACTATGTGGATATTCATCGTTATTGGCCTTAACAAAAATCCTCTCACAAAGTCATTCCAACAAATTGCAAATCTTCTTTTTTCCTTCTGCTCAGGAGATTTTTTTCTTTCCTTTTTTCTTCGTTGGGTGGAGCAGCTCAAGTCTCCCTCCCAGTGCTTTTTTTATTTAATTTTCCCTGTAGCTTTTAATCACGTTTCCCTGACTTCCTGGGATTGCAGTCCATGAGAAAAAGCGATTAGAAAGCTTCGCTGTTTCCAACTGGCAGAGCAGAACCAGAGTTTTGATCTCTGCCAGTCAAGTACATTATGTTTTCTGTCTGTTTAGACGACAAAAGAAGAACCCAGAAATGTTATCTCTCACATTTGTGGGCCTGTAAATCAACACAAAGGTACACTGTCTGACAGTGAAAGTGACAGGAAAAGCCGTCTGAGAGGAGGTTTGACTCTGAAAGATCCTCGTGTTCTTTTGTCTGGTGCACCGTGAGAAAAGCAGGGAACAGAATCAAAGTTAATACAAGCTTTTATTATATCGGAGGTTCACTTTTCTCAAACCACAGAGGAAGGAGAGAAATGCACACTGTGGTCATCAATCCAGTCATATTTATACTGAAAAGGGAGGGGTTTTGTACGTTGTAGGAGCCGATGTTGAACCTTATCTGTTGAACCTTATCTGGGAAACATGTCACACTTTCAGCCGTTTATTTTCTGTTGTCTATCTCTAATCTGACATGCCAGCCCAGCAAAGATCTACAACCAAAACCCAGAGAAAAACATGATAGGACCCATCAATCTTGAACATCCGTTCCTCTTCACCGTCCTCATCTAAAGAAGAACTCAGATAATCAGTACTCAAGTTGTAAAAAAGAATCAGGGGGGATGGTGGATTTTATCATATGGGGACGGATAATTTGTGCTGATTAGAAATAATATAATATATTACAAATAATAGCAGTGACCAAAACACCTGCAGAAATACTGCAGGAATGACATAGCAGCAGTTAAATGCAGCCTTCTGTAAGCTTTAAATATCCACTGGGCTTACATCAAATACATCAAAACACAACAATAAAAAACACTTTTCTGAACTTATCAATATGACTCTGTCCTTCAGAGGATAAGTAACATGGATCACTGCAAAAACTCTAAATCTTAACAAGAATATTTGTCTTATTTCTAGTTAAAATGTCTAATTTTAATAAAAAAATCTCATTAGACTTAAAACAAGACTAAAAACAACAATTTTCACCTGTTTCAAGTAGATTTTCACTTGAAATAAGTAGAAAAATCTGCCAGTGGAACAAGATTTTTTTGCTTGTAATGAGAAGATAAATCTTGTCCCACTGGCAGATTTTCCTACTTATTTCAAGTGAAAATTTACTTGAAACAGGTGAAAATTGTCAAATAAGTTATTTTTCTGGTGTTATTTTTCTGGTGATGACTCTAAATGTTGAAATAGCAGTAAAACCACATTCATTGATGAAATGACATAAGGGATGGAAAGGAGGGATGGTAGTTTTACAGGGGGGATGATCCATCCCCCCTCATCCCCCCTCAACTCCAGTACTGCAGATAATCAGTCTGCTCATAAAAACAGGAGCTGGTTCTGCACTGAGAGCAACCATCAGTGTACAATCTTATAGAAAAAAAACCCTCATACTTTTAACAATTTCATAAAACCCTAGCAACTCTCAGCTGGAAGGATGGAGAGCAACAAGTCTTCAGACTGTAATCAAATTCCAAGAGCAGCGTGGAAGAAAAGCCTAGATCCATCCTTGAGTTGGTTATGTAAACGTGTGCTGCATCTTTGATCTCCAGCTCTACAGCCGGTAGACCTGCTTTTCCACGACAGAACAAATCATTATTTCAGCTGCAACACATCTGCCTCTGTGATGGTTCTCCACATTTATGCCCTCCACGAGCAGCATTCGTAAGCCTCGGTGTTTCAGCTGCTGAGTGTTTAAAAGCCCTGCTAGCTCCAGCCCTGATGTAAAAGGTTCGTCATCGTGTTTGTTAGCGGTGTGACTCATTGTTTGAGCAAAGGTGTTGGAGATGTGGAGCCAGGAATAGTGCACGTCGTATTGTTGAGCAGAAAGAACGAACGGCAACAGAAACACATGAACCAGACCAGAACAAGTGTTCCCCGAGTCCTCTCACTCCTCCCAGGCCTCTCTGGCGCTGGCTCTGTCTGTCACTCCATCTGTTTCACGGGAGTCCACACCGGAAAGATGGACAAAATGTTCAAATGTTGACCCCCCCTTTCACGCACACACACACACACACACACAGGAAATGTCCTTTTATAGGCTTCTCTCTCAACACTGGAAGTCTCATAAGCTGCTGTTCTCTTCTCTGTGAGCAGTTTCCATAGCAACAGTATTATGTTTCCCTCTGTGGCAGGAAGAGAGAGAAAGAGAGACGAGTTCAAAGTGAGGCGGCCGGTGGAGGACAGGTCTGGGTGTACGGTTAGGACTCGGCAGAATTATACACGTGCTTCGGATGGAGAGAGTGAAGCAGCACAAGGAGGATGTTTTTGAGAGACGGCACCGGAGTGCTCTACGGGTTTTAGGTGGGGAGAGTGGGATGAGTGCCAGACCAAACACAACATTACATAAACCAGTCTCGGTCTGACTCACAGCCACATCCAGCTAAGTGCTTTTCAGGTCACCCCAGCAGGGATGAGTAAAAGTCCTGACATCGACTCGGAACAAATCACTTCTGGAAATCATTTTTCGATCTCAGCCATTACAGTACAGTAAATAAGCCTTCACCCCCCCCAGTCATGACAGCCGGCTCTCTGCAGCACACGACAGTCAGGGATGTCTCTCCTCATAACACCCATCTGTCTGGCATGTGACGTAAACTGCTGCTCATACTGATGGAAAAATGCATCGAGTAAAATACTTGGATGTCAAAACTAAACGTGTGCAATGTTTGCTGGCTTATCTCAGCCTTAACATGTATTTATTTGTTAAACACGTCTTAGATCTTAAGAATGGGGAAATAGTTGTGAAATAGTGTGTTGTGAATTGAAGAAGATGCATCAAAAGATGCATGTCAACATAGTACAGACCTTTATGGAGCAAACCTACATCACTTATAGGGCTGGGCATCGATTCAAATGTCAAGAATCGATTCGATTCCGATTCGTAAGATTCAGAATCGATTATCAAGATTTGATTCAATCTCATTCGATTCAATTCCGATATAAATTTGGGTTAGTGTTATTAAAACTGTTTTTTGAGCTGTTGCATGAATTACATATGACTGTAGTTATGCAACATATTAATACTAGTATTCTATTGAGATTCAACAGCAAGTATTGCTGTTAATGATGCTGTAAGGACCAATCACCTCCCAGAATGCTGATAGAACTGCTTTAGGAAACATCGTGTGGGTCAGAATTACCAAAGAGATCCAGGGCAGCAAACAGATGCGTATGAAATCGCTTTTATTTTTTCCCACATTCCGTTTAAATTTTTTCCATTTTTGGTCTATTTCGGTTTTTAATTTTTGAGAATTTGGTTTTTAGCATTTTATGCAAATGTAACCCCAAGAACAGTATATAAAGTAATGAAATATAGACAATTTATGTCATGGTTGGTTTGCTGAGGACCCAAGTGCAGGAGAGCAGGAGTTGCAACAAAAAAGGGTTTATTTACAAAAACGCAAAAACAAGGCGCTGCAGAGCAGGATCAACAAAAACCAGGATCAGGACAAAAACTATGAGGAGACATGGAGGAGGGAACAGTACGGTCCGACAGGGAACAAAGGAATGACAAGACAAGATATACTGAGGGGATAACGAGACATGACGAGACACAGGTGCAGACACAATCAGGGCAGATGGGACACAGGCGGGGCAAAACAGAAACTGAAGGCTGGGGGGAATGTCAACCTTGACAATTTATGCAATTATAACTGAAAACTTTAATGTTTTCATACCTTTAAACATATTTAAAGGCAAAAACATGGCACCAGTTATTCTCGTGTCCAACAAAACATTCCTTTTTTGAGCATAAACAAAAAAATACCAAAAGTTGTAATGTAATGATGAAAAAAAAAATCGATCTTTACGTACAAATCGATTTTTAGGAATTAATATGAGAATCGATTTTAAAATCGGAAAGTCGATTTTTTTCAACACAGGCCTAGTTGCTTAAGTCGGCCACGGGAGAGAGAAGAGCGATGCCCATTCCCGTCACCGGTACTCCAGTCGCACCAGGGGAAATCATTCAGGCACCGGAAACAAGGCAAAAACGTCCTCAAGGCTGAGTGTGAAGATGTGAACAGATGGTAGACAATGAGGAAAACATGGAAAGAATCATATACAGTATGCTCCGAAGGAAGCATAAACATTTTTTCCACGTGAAAGCATCTGAAGCCATGACTGGTGTTTGCAGGAGAGGAGACGACAAAGGTGAGCAGGGCTGGAGAAGAACAATAAACAGACATACTGTATGACAGGGGTACGGGCTCAGTTACACTCCTGGCTGCACCTGGGTTCTCCATCCCTGCTGCTGCCATGACAACCACACACAAGGCTACTGTAGAAGGTGGAAGGTGTAATTGGTTGGGGTTTTTGTCTTTGGATGGAAGCAGACGCCTCAGCTCAGCCCCCCTCCTTTACTGTAATGACCTCCTACTTCCTAGCCGCTGGAATTGGCCTTAGTAGCGCTTCCAACACTTGAGTTTCCCGAGTTTTACCAAAGGCATTAGTGAGGAGTGGAGGGAGGGGACTGGGTTCATGTGAAGAGCGGAGAGGGGATTATTTAGATGAGGTTATGTTCTGGGTCTCTGGAAAGCGCCTAGAGACAACTTCTGTTGTAATAGACACTATACAAATAAAATTGAATTGAAATAGAATTGAATTATTTATTGGAAAGTGTAATGTGTTTTGGTTTTTTTCTTATTATTACATTAAAGGAGCATGAGGCAGGTTTGACGCAGGATGTATGAAAAAAATTTGTATACGTTTTAAGTTTTCTAGTAATAATGTCAGATGAAGCGTTCCAAACCCAAAAGAATGAGCCCTCTAGTGTATCTCTCCTTTGCCTTGAACAGGCTGTGTGCTGCAAAATGTGCTGCAATTCCAGGCCGGAATTTCCCGCGCTGGGCTGCGGATGTGACGTCACATGACGCTGCATGCACGTTCTCCCCGTTCTCCCGTGCCGGCTTCACTGTTGGCTGCAGTACCCCCGACGGCCGTCGTGGCGAAGGGTGGCGCTAGAGAGTCTCATATCTTAAAAGGAGCCTCATGCTCCTTTAATTGAAATTTGATTTCTAAGGAAAAAGGGACAGATAAAATAAGCTTAGTCTTCTTTCTGTTCCCTTTCATTCAAGGAAAGAGATTTTTTGTAATTATATTGAACTGTTTTGTTTTTCTCTTAATGAATGAAATCAAGAATAAAATAAAAAAATAAAATTTGGATGAGGTCACGTGTCCAACATGGACAGAGACAACTTCTGTAAAATTCAGAATTCAATTTAAAATTGTATTACTTGCATATAAAGCCCAAAACGGCTTAGCTCCGCAGTATTTACAAGATTTGATAGTGCCTTATGTTCCTGGCAGAGCTCTCCACTCCCAGGGTGCAGGTTTACTCGTAGTTCCTAGAGTATCTAAATGTAGATTTGGAGGGCGGGCGTTCTGCTATCAGGCACCATTACTTTGGAACCAACTTCCAATCTGGGTTAAGGAGGCTGACACCACCTCCACCTTTAAAACTAAACTTAAAACCTTTCTGTTTAGTAAAGCCTATAGTTAGTGTTTAGTAAACCTCTAGCTGGTGTTGGTAAATCTCTAGGTAGTGTAAACTCTAGTGTGTTAGAGTCAGTAGTCATAGTTGCAGCTATAGAACAAAACTATAATAGTTAGTCTCAAATATAGCTTCGCGGTAGATATAGGCTGGAGCCTCGGGAGCTGTGTTCCCAGGCC
Source organism: Cololabis saira (assembly GCF_033807715.1). Taxonomy (NCBI): domain Eukaryota; kingdom Metazoa; phylum Chordata; class Actinopteri; order Beloniformes; family Belonidae; genus Cololabis; species Cololabis saira. Next base: position 1,093,041 of record NC_084600.1, on the reverse strand, counting down.
CCCCGCCCCCACTCTATGAGTTCAAGAGATGGATTGTTGCAGATGGTATTATCCAGTTAAATGTATTTTTGACTGTAGAAATGAATGATCATGTTGCAACCCTGCTGTCTGCACACCCCTTCCTCTCTGCAGGAGTCCCAGGGTTCTTCCAGCTCTCTGTCTTCCGCTCCAGTTCCCAGCCCCGTGGATGATGGGGACCGACTCGTCACGGAGGGTGAGGAAAATTTATGTTGCAAAACTGTTCCATCTCTCCCCTGGTGAGCAACGGCCTCGTACTTGCAAATATCACCCATGTCTGAATCATGCCATGACCTTTAATGCATCTCCGGCCACCCTCTGTTCTCCAGACACAGTTTTTTTACACTCCTCCCTCTCTCTGGTGCCCTCTCCCCCTGCCCGCAAAACACTTCTGTGGTTATAAATGTGATGAAAGCTGGTTGGTTGTGAGTTGGTCTCGATCTGGAGGCTAACAGATACTGAGCTGCAGCATCAATCTGGTTTAAATGGGATCAGGTTTCCTTCATCTCATCACACAGTGTCCTCTTTGATTCCATTAACACCGAGAGCCCAGAGAACCATTTCAAATGTTCTGCATGTGTTTGTGAATAACATTCATTGCATATATTTGCATTTTGATTTACCAGAGTCTCCAGATTGATTACCACTGACTCTGCAGAGCCTCAATGTGGGATGCAACACCCCTTCTGTGCCCAGAAACTGAGTTAAAATGATAGTTTAAATTGATCTTTTTTAAATAGTTATACAGATTGTTATTCATACCACGGTAGCACTTTATAATAACTACACACTATTAAGCATTAGTTAAGCATCAGTAAATGCTTAATTGATCATTAATTCATCATTAGTAAAGCATTATTCATACATTACTAAGCATTAATAAACAGTTATAAACCTTACAACTATAAAACATGTATTAACACTCTTCCCATGTACAAATGTACGCATACACACGATCTTATGAACCATTAACAGACATATAATACTTAATAAATGGTGAACCTATCATTTACAAAGTATGAGAATCCAGCTATACAAATGATAAATTCATGATCAATTAATAGTGTATAGTTGTAAGGTTTATAACTGTTTTTATTAATGCTTAGTAATGTATAAATAATGTTTTACTAATGATGAATTCATGATCAATTCATGATCAATTAAGCATGTTTCTGATGCTTTACTGATGCTTAACTAATGCTTAATAGTGTGTAGTTATTATAAAGTGCTACCCATACCACCTTTATGTTAGATGTATGCTAGTGTTTAAATCTAGTAACCAGGGACAGCCTGTCGTGCTCCTCAGGAATGGCGAACAGTGAGGTGATTAAGCATAAACTGGTTCAGATTGGGCCCTCAGCTCCTCTCAAGCGCCTGCTTCTCCCTTGCAGCCGAGGTTCTGGTGGACGAGGTTCCAGCGGTGCCATCCTACATCTCAGACCGCTACAAGGTGGGCCGGATTTTAGGCGATGGGAACTTTGCTGTGGTCCGGGAATGTGTGGAGCTCTCCACGGGACGGGAGTACGCTCTGAAGATCATCAACAAGGGCAAGTGCAGAGGCAAGGTAGGCAAATATCCCCGCCCGGGGGGAGAAAAGCCTTTGAATGTGGGATTTCTTCTAGCATTGTACACCGTTGTTGTGGGAAGTAGTTGTTTTTTTTCGTATGAACATTCAAATCAACCAAGTTTAAAGTTCAAGGAAGCCATATTTTATTGGTGCCAGACATAAGAGAGTACATAGTATCTCCACGTGTCTGCAGGCTGAGATTGTTTTTGATTTTAAGGTTGTTCTGAAAGACTTGGAAGCAAGTACAACTGGCTGTAGATGTTTCGACTGCTGATTTTGTTTGTGATTTGTATTTCTGATTTGTTTTTAACTGTTTTGTTATTGTTGGTTTGTGCAACTTTGCGTTTGTGCTGGTGCCTGTCTTGGCCAGGACTCTCTTGTAAAAGAGTTTTTTAGGGTGCTTTCACACCTGTCCCGTTTGCAATTGTTCCGAAACAGGGAGCGTTTCCCCCTAAAGATCGGTTAGTTTGATATATGTGAACACAGCAATCGTGCTCGGATGCGGGACAAAACAAGCGAGCCGAGATCTCCTAGGAGAGGTGGTCTCGGCTCACTTCCATTCCAGACCTGGAGCGGTTTGTTTGTAGTGAGAACAGAATCCACACAGCAACCGACACAACTCCATTCATGTGTATGTGCGACCGCGGCGCAAGGAGAAGAGTCGGTGCAGCCTCCACCCTCTTCTCTCCTATTGGACACAACTTTCTCTCTTCTCCTTTCTCTCCTATTGGACGCGCCGAGATGTCGTCACAGCGCGGCACGGTGAAATTAAAAGATATTCAATTCGGGCAGGCAGGCGCGGCGCAAACGCCACGGCAGGTGCCGCTGAGCTCGGCAGCAGAGCGGTCCGCTCCTGCGCCGCGGTAGCACATACACAATAAATGGGAAAGCCGGCGGCGGCCTGCGCTTTGCCCCTCTCTGTGAAAGGGGTTATAACCATTGTTGTTTTTCCCGGGGTACGGAAGAGGAAACTCCTTCCGCGTTCATTTCTGACCAATGAGAATGAGAACAGTTGGTTGGTTCATGGCATTTGTTAACAGCTTTGAACCGCTACAGACGGTTGCCTTGTGAACACAAACACCACGAACGAAAAATGAAACAACTGTATCGATTTAGCCCCTGAATCGGAACAAAACAAACGGGCCACAGGTCTGAAAGCAGCCTTAATCTCAACGAGACTTTTTTCCTGGTTAAATAAAGGTTTTATATATAAATATATATACATATACATGTATATAAACGTTTCATTGGGCTGTAAAATGATTTTAATCTTCCTAGGAGCACATGATCCAGAATGAGGTCGCCATCCTGCGCCGGGTCAAACATCCAAATATCGTCTTACTCATCGAGGAGGTGGACACTTACAACGAGCTTTACCTGCTCATGGAGCTGGTCAAGGTGTGTTTCCCTCCTGCACCTTCACGTTTGATCTTATGTGCAATTCGCCATCTGCCCTGGTTCACAATAGCTGAGTTTTTTTTTTTTATTATTTATATAGCGTCTATTACAACAGAAGTTGTCTCTAGGATCTTTCCAGAGACCCAGAACATAAACCCCCGAGCAATTAGTACATAAACAATGGCAGGTAAAAACAATCCTAGTGGGAGAAAAACCTTAAGCCTTAAAGACCGTAAAAACCTGAGATGAGAGATATTCTCTCGCACATGCCGGTGATTATGATCTCCAAGTGGAGTGTGACCGAGAGCAGCAGAGAGGCAGGAACGGTGACGCGTCGGAGGAGCAACAATCCACCAGTGCAGCAGATGACGAAGTCACACCGTATGGGCTGTAGAGGACCTATCTGCAGCCCCGGGCGCTCGTGTGTTCACATTCTTTATTCTCTCTCTCCCTCGCTATCTGAGTCAAGAAATGTTTGTGCATAATTCAGGAGCCAGAAATGTGATCCATCTGTTCGGGCTGTGGTGTAGAGTACTACAGAATATAGATGAGAGGCAGTCTGTGGGAGAACTGTGCGTATGTGTGAGAGTCCAAAGTAGGAGGATGAAGAGAGGCCTGTGGATGAATGAGGTGGAAACTTAGAAAGGGAGACACACTGATTCCAAACATTTTTGGTTGACCATCTCGCCATTTTAATTTTGGGATGGTGGGACTTGTAATTCTCTGAAATCTCCCAGCTTTGTGTCCTGATGTATGCCCACATACGCTGTTGTGAGGAGCCCAATATTCAATATGCCCACCTGTCCATAACTCAGGCCTGCACCCAATTCAATTCAATTCAATTCAATAGAGGGTCTGCATTGACGTGACTTTCCCACTGGACCACACCCCCGTACTGCACTGAGTGGCAAAAACAGCTGCAACTAGTGGAGAAGACGGGATAACAGCTGATTATCGGCTTAAATTAAAGGCAGTTGGACTTGACAGTGACCCGTACAGTTACTCCAAGAACCAGTGGTGCATGGACATTAATATTTGGTACAGTTACCAAGAACCAGTGGTCCATGGACATTAATATTTGGTACAGTTACCAAGAACCAGTGGTCCATGGACATTAATATTTGGTACAGTTACCAAGAACCAGTGGTCCATGGACATTAATATTTGGTACAGTTACCAAGAACCAGTGGTCCATGGACATTAATATTTGGCCACAAATCCAGTTTCCTGATATTTATATGTGTGGCAGGGTGGAGGAGCAGCCACTAAGCTGATTGGGCACACCTGTGCCCAATCAGCCTCTCCACCCTGCCTGCCTTCATAAAGAGCAGCTGCACACCAGCAAGAGGTCTGCTGGGAGAGGGCTCTGCTGAAGGTTCTGCTGGTGCACGTGTGTCTGGGGGAAATAAAGGAGTTCCTGCACTAAACCCTGTGTCCTCCGTCCTGTCGGTCGGCCCCAGTGGCAACGGGCTTGCTACAATATGTACTTAATTTCTACGCCGGGGAAATACACGAAGCAAAGCTTGAAGGCTTACAAAAGTCTTGACACTTGGTCCGACTTCAAGGCAGGATTTGTTGTAGAAATTAAAGTGATGAGGACACCGAACTTTATGATTTGACCGTTTAACGTTAGCTACCCAAAAATCCAACATTACCTGATACAAAATGGGAACCGCAAATCCACGTTTCGGTGTCTGGAATCCAGTTGTTTCTGTGAATTGCAGTGATCCATTTGTCTCTCTTAAGCGTATTTTTCGGCAGTCTGTAAAACGATAACTCTGATTTCTTGCTAAATCTATGAGTACAGTCGATCACACAACAGCTCTTTCCCATTTTAGATGTTTTCCAGTTGCTCAAACTGAAAGTTTACACTGCCACTCAGTCTTTCTGACACTCAGTCTTTCTACCACTCAGTGGGCGTAACCTGCTGTGAAGTCGCATCTGTGACGTCATGCGCATTCCCTCAATTAAATTAAATTCAATTAAATTAAATTAAATTCAATTCAATTCCATTTAATTCAATTAAATTAAATTTATATAGCGTCTATTACAACATAAGTTGTCTCTAGAGTTGTCTCAGAGATCCAGAACATTAACCCCCATGACCCACACCACAATGTTGCTTATTGATTGATTGATTGATTGATTAACTGCTAATTGTAAGCGATGCAAATAGTTTTACCACTCTAGTGAGATATTATTTAAGTTTTTTTTGTCATTTCTTCTGAGCAGAAACATATGTTTACAGATTTTAAAGCACTATTGTAATACAAAAACATTTAAATCCCTGCCTGTGAGCTGTAACGCCCCTGCTTTCAGAGTGAGAAGCTAAAACAGTTTGGATGTTTAAGCATCCGCGTCCAGGTCTTGTTGGCAGAGGTAAGAAGGACAAATACAGCGGTTAGAGACTGAGCTGTGGCATTTGACAGCTCTCATGTTTAAACAAATGCTGCTGCGCACCTTGAACCCTGACAGTGAGCCTGAGTCAGCGCTGGAACAGAGAAATGTTCAGCCCTATTTTAAGCCTCTGCTCCACTTAGTTCACTCGGGGAGAGGAGCTCGGAGAGAATGAGAGAGGAGTTAGAGGAGAGTGAGATTCAGAGGGAATAAAAACAGTGATGGACTGAGACAGATGTGGAGAAGCTTGAGAAAAAGGAAATGGAGGGAGTGAATTAACAGGAATAATTACAATCAAAGGGAAACATTAAATACAGGGGGGGATATTTTTCAACCAAGCCGGGGAATGAGAACACAGGTTATCCCTCCAGCAGCGGAGCACACAAAAAGTAGTGCCTAAATGAACTTTCTTTGCTGTCAACTCTTGAGTGGAAAGTATATCAGCAAGCATGAGAAGCTGTCAAACTGGGAGTCTTCCACTGCCAAACTGTCCCCTGTAACATTATTGTTCCCAATATAAGCAGTACTAGAGTTGAGGGGGGATGAGGGGGGACGGCATACCCCCCTGAAATAAAAACAGTCAAAATCTTCCCCCCTGTAAAACTGCCATCCCCCCTTTCCATCCCTTATGTCATTTCATCAATGAATGTGGTTTTACTGCTATTTTAACATTTAGAGTCATCACCAGAAAAATAACTTATTTGACAATTTTCACCTGTTTCAAGTAAATTTTCACTTGAAATAAGTAGAAAAATCTGCCAGTGGGACAAGATTTATCTTCTTATTACAAGCAAAAAAATCTTGTTCCACTGGCAGATTTTTCTACTTATTTCAAGTTAAAAATCTACTTGAAACAGGTGAAAATTATTGTTTTTTCCAGTGATGAGTCTTGTTTTAAGTGTAATAAGATTTTTTTTTTACTAAAATGAGACATTTTAACTAGAAATAAGACAAATATTCTTGTTAAAATTTTGAGTTTTTGCAGTGATCCATGTTACTTATCCTGTGAAGGACAGAGTCATATTGATAAGTTCAGAAAAGTGTTTTTTATTGTTGTGTTTTGATGTATTTGATGTAAGCCCAGTGGATATTTAAAGCTTACAGAAGGCTGCATTTAACTGCTGCTATGTCATTCCTGCAGTATTTCTGCAGGTGTTTTGGTCACTGCTATTATTTGTAATATATTATATTATTTGTAATCAGCACAAATTATCTGTCCCCATATGATCAAATCCACCATCCCCCCTGATTTCTTTTTACAACTGGAGTACTGAATATAACAGCCCACATGTTCATGACTCCACAGGGGGGGGATCTGTTCGACGCCATCACCTCCACCAACAGATACACGGAGAGAGACGCCAGCGGCATGCTCTACAATCTGGCCAACGCCATCAAATACCTCCACAGCCTCAATATTGTGCACAGAGACATCAAACCAGAAAACCTGCTGGTGAGTTCACAAGCTCATATAACATGCCGCAGTGTGCCAACACCCCCCCACGCCTCCTGCCCCGCCCACATCCCATTTCCTGCTGCCTTTCTCAATGAACGATGAAGTAATATCACTCACTCTGAACTCTCATAGAGAGATGACTCACCCTGCCTTCACACCCCTGCAAACTCCCTTTGCTCATTGTCATCCTCTTACTCCCATTTGCTGTGTTTATGTCTTTCAAATGATGCTCGGGTCAGGTTTAGGTTTAGAAATGTTCTACTCATCTGGGGGCAAGGCATGAGTTTCACAGAATATCCTGAAAAATGCCAGAAAGAATTCAGGGGGAAATTCCACCAAGCATCTATTACAACAGTAGTGGTCTCTATTAAAGCTGCTTTAAGGCAAGGCAGGTTTATCTGTATAGCACAATTCAACACAAGGTCATTCAAAGTATTTTACATCAACATTAGAAGTGGCAAGACACAATTAAACAGTAAATAACAAATAAAATGAAATAAAATGATAATAAAGGAGGTCAAATAATAAAAAGTACAATTTAGAAAAACAGAGGCACTCAAGAAGTTAGAAAAATATAAAAAGACTCGTCTTTGTTATCTGCCTTGAAGAAGGCCTACATGGCCGAAACATTTTTTAACTTTTACTAAGCCATGATTCAATAAAGGCTTTTTATATTTTTCTAACTTCTTGAGTGCCTCGGTTTTTCTAAATAGTTTTTCAATCTTTTGGATCCCCATGCCGAAGAGCACCTGAAGTATACTTTTCATACACCCAGCAGCACTCCATGCGTTTGTAGTTAGACAAATAAAAAGTACAAGTTGTTAAAAAGTAAGGGCAGTAGAGTACAGCAGGTACATCTCATTCTTACAATGGCAAGAATTACGTTTCTATACGGTCAAAATGTACAAAGACCGGGTCAAATACAGTATTACAAAAGTCATTTGTAACAATTTGTACGGTGAATTAAACCAATTGGACAATTCTATGCCACAATGCCTGTTTCCAGGTCTTATTTCACACAACTGACGAGAATTACGTTTCTATAAAGTCAAAACGTAAGAAGACCAGGTCAAATACAGTATTACAAAAGTAATCTGTGCCGATTCGTGCGGTGAATCAAACCAATTTCACAATTCTCCGTCACAATGCCTGCATTCAGGACTTATCCATAACTTTGCGCGGTTTTCAAAAATCGTGAGTATTTAATTTAAGAGTACGCTTAAATAACAAATAAGATGAAATAAAATGATAAGAAAAGAGGTAAAATAATAAAAAGCACAAGTTGTTAAAAAGTAAGGGCAGTAGAGTACAGCAGGTAAGTATTTAATTAAACAGTAATGTTTTTATCCTGATTTAAAGGATCTACAGTTGGAGCAGACCTCAGGTCTACAGGAAGTTTGTTCCACCGGTGAGGAGCAGAATAACTGAACGCTGCTGAACCTTGCTGGTTCTGGTTCTGGAACCACAACAAACCAGATCCAGATGAAGCTCAGGGGTCTGGGAGCTTCATAGGAACCAACAGATCAACCATGTATTTTGGTCCAAGACCATTCAGGTCTTTGTAGACCAGCAGGAAGATTTTAAACTCTATCACTGGAAGCCAGTGTAGTGATTTAATGACTGATAAGATAAGAAATCCTTTAATAGTCCCACAGAGGGGAAATCTGGTGTGATGTGATTCCACTTTTAATGAATTGTGATGTCATGTGTGTGTTTTCTGTGTGTTAAGGTGTATGAACATGCAGATGGCAGCAAAAGCCTGAAACTGGGAGACTTCGGGTTGGCGACGGTGGTTGACGGACCCCTCTACACGGTCTGTGGGACCCCAACATATGTAGCACCTGAAATCATTGCTGAAACAGGGTAAGGACGGCTGCTGCACCGCTGAGTCACATAGACAAATCACTACTCCTTTCATTCAGTTTCAGTGCCAGTACACTGCTCAGTCATATACGGCTGGCTGCAGAGGAAATGTCATTTTTATTAGGTGTATGTATTTGAAATGATTCTCTATCTTTGCCTTGAGCTAATGTGTGTTATTCCTCCAGGTATGGCCTTAAGGTAGACATCTGGGCAGCTGGAGTCATCACGTACATCCTACTGTGTGGTTTCCCACCATTTAGAGGGTGAGCTAACAAGAAAACTTCAGGTTCAGTGTGTTGGGTTCATTTTGGGCAACCTGTCCATTTTCATTTGTGTTGTATTAAAGCAGCACAATGTAACTTTCAGCTTTTGTTGAGTTCGGCGGCTCCTTTGGACAAAAGCGGTAGTGCTTTACCATTAGTGTGGCAGGGTTCCTACCATGCTCCTCAAAGTTACATAGTGCCAGTGAAGGAGATACAGACCCCTCAGACCATGACAGAGGTTCATTAAACCTGTTGGAAGTTGATGTTCCATCACAATGACTCTGGAAATATGATATTAACGTGGAAAAGTTACATTGTGCTGCTTTAAATCACAATAAAAGAGGGCGGGAGCACATTACACCCGTTTTAAAATCGCTGCATTGGTTCCCTGTGCGCTTCAGGGTTGATTTTAATGTTCTTTTACTAGTTTTTAAATGTTTTAATGCTCTTGGGCCTTCTTATTTGTCTGCACTACTTTTATCCTATCGACCCTCGCGGACCCTGAGGTCCTCCAGCCTTTTAACCATACGAGGAGTTAGAACCAGGACACACGGGGAGGCGGCATTCAGTTATTCTGGCCCCTGATTGTGGAACAGCCTCCCGGAGAACCTCAGGAGAACCTCAGGAGAACCTCAGGAACCTCAGGAACCTCAGGAGAACCTCAGGAGAACCTCAGGAACCTCAGGAACCTCAGGAGAACCTCAGGAGAACCTCAGGAGAACCTCAGGAGAACCTCAGGAGAACCTCAGGAACCTCAGGAGAACCTCAGGAGAACCTCAGGAACCTCAGGAACCTCAGGAGAACCTCAGGAGAACCTCAGGAGAACCTCAGGAGAACCTCAGGAACCTCAGGAGAACCTCAGGAGAACCTCAGGAACCTCAGGAGAACCTCAGGAGAACCTCAGGAGAACCTCAGGAACCTCAGGAGAACCTCAGGAGAACCTCAGGAACCTCAGGAGAACCTCAGGAACCTCAGGAGAACCTCAGGAGAACCTCAGGAGAACCTCAGGAGAACCTCAGGAGAACCTCAGGAACCTCAGGAACCTCAGGAGAACCTCAGGAGAACCTCAGGAGAACCTCAGGAGAACCTCAGGAGAACCTCAGGGCTGCAGGGAATGTTGATGTTTTTAAAAAGAGGCTCAAGACCTTTAATCTCTGTAATCAGGCTTTTAACTGACTCTTTATAATTTTCTATGCTCACCCCTATTTTTATTGGATCTTACTACTCTGTTTTATATTAATCTTTAGTTTAGTTTATCCTATTTTATTATCTCATTGTTTTATCTCAATGTTTTATTTGAATGTTTTAGTCGTTATTTATGGTCGATTTCATACATTCTATTGTTTTATTCTCTTAGTTTCCAATGTCTTGCTTTCTAGACCTACTTTTAGGATTTTATGTTGTACTTTTAAACTCTTTTAGTGTGTATTTTAACCTCATAGCCTATCTTATCCTGCTTTGTCTACACCCATATTTATAGATGCGTACGTGCACTGCTACAGTAGATAGGGGGGGGCAGGGCTTTAATAAGTTTTATGTTTGTGTATTGTTTTTATGTAAAGCACTTTGTGCTGCATTCCATGCATGAAAGGTGCTATACAAATACAGTTTCATTTGATTTGATTTGAACATCTTTTGTGTTTTTATCAGCTTTAAATTTGTAATTTAGATTTTTTTGCAACTGTTTGCAGGAGCAGTGACGACCAAGAAGCACTTTTTGATCAGATACTAATGGGACAGTTAGAGTTTCCTCTACCGTACTGGGACAACGTGTCAGAGACTGCCAAGGTGGATATCCCTCCCTACACACGTGTCAGCTCCTCTTGCGTATTCTGAGCATTTTTATCTGGTTATACGGAGAGAAATTCATTGCTTTCTGCTGGTTCCTGCAGGAGTTGATTCGATCCATGTTAGAGGTGGAGGTGGACCAGAGGTACACTGCCCTGCAGGTGCTGGAGCACCCATGGGTCACTGTAAGTACGCTGTAATCAGTACTCGAGTTGTAAAAAAAAATCAGCGGGGATTTTATCATATAGGGACAGATAATTTGTGCTGATTACAAATAATATAATATATTACAAATAATAGCAGTGACCAAAACACCTGCAGAAATACTGCAGGAATGACATAGCAGCAGTTAAATGCAGCCTTCTGTAAGCTTTAAATATCCACTGGACTTACATCAAATACATCAAAACACAACAATAAAACAGTTTTCTGAACTTATCAATATGACTCTGTCCTTCACAGGATAAGTAAAATAGATCACTGCAAAAACTCAAAATCTTAACAAGAATATTCGTCTTATTTCTAGTTAAAATGTCTAATTTTAGTAAAAAAATCTCTTTACACTTAAAACAAGACTCATCACTGGAAAAAACAACAATTTTCACCTGTTTCAAGGAGATTTTCACTTGAAATAAGTAGAAAAATCTGCCAGTGGAACAAGATTTTTTTGCTTGTAATGGAAAGATAAATCTTGTCCCACTGGCAGATTTTTCTACTTATTTCAAGTGAAAATTTACTTGAAACAGGTGAAAATTGTCAAATAAGTTATTTTTCTGGTGTTATTTTTCTGGTGATGACTCTAAATGTTGAAATAGCAGTAAAACCACATTCATTGATGAAATGACATAAGGGATGGAAAGGGGGGATGGCAGTTTTACAGGGGGGATGATTTGGACCGTTTTTATTTCAGCTGGGGATGCCATCCCCCCTCATCCCCCCTCATACCCCCTCAACTCCAGTACTGGCTGTCACTGACCTCACGCAGAGCCTCAATCCTGTTCAGCTGCAAAAAATGTTTGCCAAAAATGAATAATCATCTGTTCTCCTGTGCTTCCTACAGGATGAAGGTCTATGTGAGAATGAACTCCAGCTGTCAGTTGCAGGGAAGATAAAGAAGCACTTCAACACCAGTCCGAGGGGCAACGACACCACTGCAGGAGTGTCAGTCATTTCTGTAAGTCCACCCAGAAAACACACGGTGCACGTAGAGCAGCTGCTTTTATTGGTAGGTAAACTGCTTGAGGCAAGTTTATTTGTATAGCACAATTCAACACAAGGAAATTCAAAGTGCTTTACATTGACATTAAAAGCAGCAAGACACAATTAAACAGTAATTAACAAATAAAATGAAATAAAATGATAAGAAAAGAGGTAAAATAATAAAAAGTACAAGTTGTTAAAAAGTAAGGCCAGTCAAGTGGATCAGCTGCAGCTGCCTGATAGATTTCTTGTTAAGGCCTGTAAAGATACAATAATCCAACCTACTGAAAATGAATGCATGAATACGTTTTTCCATGTCTTGTTTAGACAGAAAACCCTTAATTGAAGGAGAGATGTGCTGTTCTCCTAAACTTTCCTTGTTAATTCACTCTGCCTCTCGAGACAGAGTCAGTTTTTGTGAGTGAAGTCCCCACACGAAACAGCGTTTGGATTGATTGTGCTGCCTTTTCTGTTTGCTCAGCTGGATGACAGCTTTTCTATGCAGAGATCTGGGTCGTTGGATTTCTACCAGCACCCGGCCATGTACTGGATAAGGTACGCCAGGTATCCATGGAGACACAGGGGGGGTCGCAAACCAGCTAGAAATGAAGCTCAAATAATGTCCCCGGAGGCCTTTCCTGAGTGCTGCCCTGCTGCATGCTGCTTGGCTTTGTGCTTCTTCCCCTTCTTCCCTTCCTCATTGCCAGGACTGATTTTTTTTACCTGCATTTGTTTGTGACTCTGTCATATGTTGTGTGGCCGGGATTTCTCATTATGCTTATAAGAGAATGTATGTTAAACCCACACCCAATATTTTCACTTTGTTGGCACCGGGTTTTGCAGAGATTTTCATGTAATCCGTTTTTGATTACACAGTTTCTTTGTGAATGCTGCCTTTCCCAAGAAAATGGTCCTGCACGTGTTTGGTAATGCCCCCCACGTGGCTCCCTCCTGTAACAGCAGCTATTCAGCTGCACATGCTCAGATCCCGTTGGGTCACCTTTGGTGCGTTTCATTTACCTCAAAACTTGGAATTCTTTATATATATATATATATATATATATATATATATATATATATATATATATATATATATATATATATATATATATATATATATATATATATATATATATATATATACACAGGACTGTCTCAGAAAATGAGAATATTGTGATAAAGTTCTTTATTTTCTGTAATGCAATTACAAAAACAAAAATGTCATACATTCTGGATTCATTACAAATCAACTGAAATATTGCAAGCCTTTTATTATTTTAATATAGCTGATTATTCAAGAAGCATTTCGATTTCAAGCAGAATTTGCTGCCAGAAATTGAGTGAAGCAAAGTTTGAGAAGCAAAAACATAAAGGAGACGCAACAAAGACGTTTAAAAATTTACGGAGCACAAGTCTTTTCCTGACCCTGCACCCCAACCTGGGACTTGATGATTGGGCCGGAGCTTCGGGAGCTGCGTGCTGGCCTGCGGTCCCCACCCCTGGTCATCCCGTTGCTGCTTCCACCTGCCTGCTGTGCTGTTGCCGTCCCTGACCCACCAGTCTGGCCCTCGGCAGGAGGGTCCCCCCTGATGAGCCTGGTCCTGCTCAAGGTTTCTTCCCTCCTAAAGGGGAGTTTTTCCTTGCCACTGTTTGGCTTAAGGTTTTTCTCCCACTAGGGGAGTTTTTACCTGCCATTGTTTATGTAATAACTGCTCGGGGGTCATGTTCTGGGTATGGGTCTCTGTAAAGCGTCTAGAGACAACTCTGTTGTATTAGACGCTATATAAATAAAATTGAATTGAATTGAAAAATCCCTTAAATAGAGGGTCTGCATTGACGTCACTTTCCCACTGGATCACGCTCCCTTACTCACACTGAGTGGCAAAAACAGCTGCAACTAGTGGAGAAGACGGGATAACAGCTGATTATCAGCTTAAATTAAAGGCAGTTGGACTTGACAGTGACCCGTACAGTTACCCCAAGAACCAGTGGTCCATGGACATTAATATTTGGTACAGTTACCCCAAGAACCAGTGGTCCATGGACATTAATATTTGTCCACGAATCCAGTTTCCTGATATTTATATGTACTTAAATTCTACGCCGGGGAAATACATGAGGCAAAGCTTGAAGGCAGAGAAAAGTCTTGATGCTTGGTCCGACTTCAAGGCAGGATTTGTTGTAGAAATTAAAGTGATGAGGACACCGAACTTTATGATTTGACCGTTTAACGTTAGCTACCCAAAAATCCAACATTACCTGATACAAAATAGGAACCACAAATCCACGTTTTGGTGTCTGGAATCCAGTTGTTTCTGTGAATTGCAGCGATCCATTTGTCTCTCTTAAGCTTATTTTTCGGCAGTCTGTAAAACGATAACTCTGATTTCTTGCTAAATCTATGAGTACAGTCGATGGAACAACAGCTCTTTCCCATTTTAGATGTTTTTCAGTTGCTCAAACTGAAAGTTTACGCTGACACTCAGTCTTTCTGACACTCAGTCTTTCTGACACTCAGTCTTTCTGACACTCAGTCTTTCTGACACTCAGTGGGCGAAACCCGCTGTGAAGTTGCATCTGTGACGTCATGCACATTCCCTCTATACGTGACTATTTTTGCTTAAGTAAATCCCCTTGTGCCTTGTGAGCATGTGCATAGATTGTATTGGCTTTACCCAGCATGCCCCACAAGGATCTACTCCTAACGTTCTCCTGTGCTTCCCTCTACCAGGCCCCCCCTCTTGATAAGGAGGGGCAGGTTCTCGGATGAGGACGCCACCCGGATGTGAAGCCGGCATCCTTGCAGACGATCCAGACTGTGAATACAAAAATCACAACAAACCCACGACGCGCGGAGCCTCCCGGTTGCCTCCCCGGCCTGCCCCACGCCCCCCCCCAACCCTGACGCTTGCTCTGACACCTCCCCAGACCGCAGACCTCCGTCCGACTCCAATGACATCTCCATCAGCTCAGCAAGCACCATCACCTTCTAGGGAGCAGGGGAGGAGGAGGAGGAGGAGGAGGAGGAGGAGGAGGAGGAGGAGGAGGAGAAGCAAAAGGGGGGAGAATCCTCATCCAGCTCCTCCCTTTGCCTGGAGGAGGAGGAAGAGGAGTCGTCCCCACGTCTCAAGCTGGGGATGAACAACAGAGATGCGTGGAGAGAAAAAATAAAATAAAAAAAGCAAAGGAATTCTAAAATTCCACGAGTCCATCTCTCCAAACGTGGAGGAAAAAGATCGATAAAGGTGGGGTGGATGAGCAAAAAAGTGAAAGACAACAGAAAAATTGAAGAAGGACTGAGAGTGGCAAAGCAAAAGATGGCTCAGAAAGAGGGAAAATGTGAAAGACCTTTTCTTTTCTACATCCTCTCTCTCATGTGAGCCGCTTGACTTTCAGCGATGATCCGGGCTGAACACGGATAAACGTCCTCCTGCAGGAGCAGCTCCTCGTGGCAATATGAGAATACGGACCAATATGTTCATGTTTTATTGAACCTTATTTACTCATTCTTGATTCACCACATTTTTTGATAATGTATCTCCGTTTTTTCATAGAACAAGAACAAGTTGGGTTTTTTTGTTGACTTGTCTTAAGAGTTCGGGTGGAATTAAAATAACAGAAAAGTGCATAGAAGTAGAAGTCAGAGAGGTGTAAACTAGGATGTTGTAGATTTGATGAACAATATCATATTGGAAAATCAGAGCTGCAGTAGAAAAAAGTGATTGCAAAAAAGGTGTTCCTTTGAAGAAAATGTTAGTGACGTTGCCTTCCTGTGACGCTGGATTGCAGTATTACAGTTTACATTTACACAGACTGCTCTTAAGACCATAATGGTGCATTTTATCACTACCTGTTGTTGGCTTCAAATTTGTGGCACGTCAAAAACAAAAAAAACACTCAGCAGCATCCAGGTGCTTGTAGCAAACTTGATATCTTTTCCTCACACATTTTTACTGTGTGCCGACACCTCATTAGTCTTCATTTTTATCAACACCACATGTAGAACTCATCAACATATCCCAGCAGTAAATAACGGTATAAGGGCCTGATTTACTAAGATCCTAAATAAAGAGTACTAAATTGCGTGTGCACCGAAAAAGTTTGCACGTGCTGTTGTTGTGTGGTTTGCGGGTGATCAACTAAGATTGCGTGCGCAATTGATAACAGGTGCAAACAGCAGTATTTAAATGAGGTGTTGTGTGTCTTAGGGTTTGCGCCATGGAGAGTCTGGATGGAAAGCAGGATAGTTGCAAGCGCAAAATGAAATTTGACGAGTTGGAGTTAGAGATATTAGTGGAAGAGGCAAATAAACACATTGATGAACTACGGCAAAGAAATTTAAACATTACCAAAAGAAATGCATGGGAGAAAATCTGCGATAGAATAAACGCAGTTGGTAAGACAAAAAGAACGGCAGATGAGGTTAAAAGAAGGTGGCAAGATATAAGGCGAAGAACTAAAGAAAAAGTGGCCTTTAATAAAACTTGTGCAACCATTTTTAAAATAGCATGCAGCAGAATAAAGACTCTCTCTCTGCGTATTCTTTGATTTTGGCGATGTCGCCTCCTTGCCACAATAACAGCAGCCATCGGTGCGTAATGCTGGGCAGATTAGCACCTTCCTTTCGAACGTATTAAATACAGACGCAATCACAATCCCCGCAATAACTTTCAGGCTTGGTAAATCTCATTGCGTGTGGTAAATGAACCTATTTGCATTTTCCCCTCCCAGTATTTAGGATTTCTGGCGGCTACGCCCCATATTGATTATTCATCAGGGCAAAAGTACTAAATGAACAGCGTGTGCTATTTTGCTCATTTGAGAGGCGCAGTCCTCTTTGCACGCTGTTAGTAGATCAGCTTGCACATTGGTTTGCGGGTGATGTCAAGTTTGCACACGTTTTTACACACGCAAACCTTTAGTAAATCAGGCCCTAAGTGTTGGAGTTCAGCTTTCCCTTCCTACAGATTTGGAGATGTGTTTTTGAAGTGTACAAAGTAATGAGGGCTGTCTATTTGCACAACGGTACTGCAGTCTGGGTGCAGTCAAACGGGACAGAGAGAACGGACGTTCGGAAAAACCAGCAGCACTCGTGCAAAAAGCAGTAAAGATGAAAGGGTGGAGGACTTATTTGAGCTCTGTAAAACCTCATTCATGGCTTCATTTGTTCAGATGAAAGCATGACAGACATACAGTAGCCTATTCTTACGAAAACAAAGAGTTTAGTGATTAAGTATTCTGTATATGTTATGTAAATAACAATTTTATTTATTTTGATAGTCCACAATACAGTATATTTCTTTACTAGTGGTACATCTTTGAGGGTTTACAAAAAATTTTGGAAAAAAAGGGTCATGTGTAACAGTCAGTAAGCATTGTAAAAAAAAAATTAAAAAAAAGATGATAATCTAGAGAACACCAACTTAGAATGGAAAAAAGAGGTTGATGTTCTTCTACCTGGATTAAATGAAGAGAATAGGAGACGGGGACTTTTGCTCCAACATAAAGACTGGAAATGATGTCACTTTTTGTGCAAAATCAGCCCGTAATGTGATTTAATAATGTGAGGCCAGATGGAGTGAGAGAAATACAGAGCAGCCTCTGTGTTGTTTTATTTCTCTTTCTTTTCTTTGCACATCTGGCTGCAGTGGATGCACTCATCGAAAGTTTTTGTATTTATCGTCTCCGTCACACAGACACGATTAAAGTGCTGCAGACCAGAATTCATTTGTCGTGCTGTTGAAATCCAAATATCCCTGGCACATGTGGTTTACCAAAGTGGTCTCACAGCTGCACCACCGCATTAGTCTGTTCCAAATACTACTACCTGTACCTCTGTTTAACAATGGTCTATCAATAACAATAGTAATAATTAAAACATGTTTCAAAAACTAATTCTGGGGTCTTTTTTTATAATTTCTTTTATTTTAACTCATAAATGAAGACCAGTACCACCACAGCCTTCGTTTGTGGTTTTTAATTCCTATTCAGTGGAACCTGACTGAAATGATCCCTGATATGTTTTAATGAAACCCAATTCCAGTAGAAGTAGGATTCTGAAAATGTGGTGCTTGAAAGGTGTTCAGGATGCAAGTAGGATGAAGAGGGAAATACTGAAGGGTTAAAAAACTGATGACAGCAATATAAAAAACCTGGTATGACGATCCTGAAGGATATGCTTCAAGTTTACAAGAATTCCCAGACTTCTTAGCTGCACGAATATCTCCCTGTTCCAGAAATAACAACTAAAGCAATAATAATCAAAGCTGCAAGCAGCGATGAACGGGCCCTTGCACTCATGGCCACCGGCCATCAGCCATGACGCCAAGACACTTTTCTTTAAGTTGGGACATGATACAGGTGTGTACCGATTTTTGTGCATGTACGTCTAACCGTATTGTGGGGCTTGAGGCACAAAGTTTTCTAGGGGGCGCTGTTGAGCCGTTAGGCCATGCCCATTAATGCAAACCATTAAATATCACATTTTTTCGCCAGGCCTGGCTTGCATGCAAAATTTGGTGCCTTTTGGGGCACGTTTAGGGGGAAAAAAGGCCTTCATTTCGTCAGAAGAAAAAAAAAAAAAATTCCTACAAATACAATAGGGCCTTCGCACTGTAAGTGCTCGGGCCCTAATAAAAAGTCATTCCGTTTAACATTTAGATATAAATAAAACAGGTCAGTCAACTACCAAAGTAATTGCATGTTCCAACTTTGAAAAGGCAATAATTCCATTGAACAGTGTCAAAACTTACTGCACATTGGTTATACATACAGTAGGTGCTTGACCTGAGACGAAAGAAAAAGAAATAGATGAAGAAAGAATGGCTGCATCTTCCTGTCTCCCGACAGGGTGGGAAGGATAATGTTTATTTAGCTAAAACCAGCAGTTACTGTAAGTGCAATAAAACCCCCACCAAGAAGAAGCCAGTCTTCCAGTTCAGCTCCTACACACACTACACTACAACACCAGTTATGCAGGATCACACAATACTGTCGCTTTATGATATTTGTCAATCCGTTGATATAATTCATGTCATATCTGAAACCGAGACAATCACTGACATGTCAAGAGCCAAGACCTGCATGACAAAAATAAAAGGAAAAAAAGTCTGCTTTACATAATCTGGTTAAAGATAAACAGACACACAAATAACTCCGATATGGGACAGGGAAGCATCTGTACATGGGGCTTAAAATGTTTCTGAGCAAAACGCTGACGCCCACACGCCCTCTAATGTTCACAGGCTGAGTGTGTAAGGGATTGAGAAAAAATGTAGAACTTTAAATGAAGAAGTGTACCGGTATGAGAGTGTAGAGGCCAAAGAACAGTTCATAGTTAGTAACAGTTGACATGATTAAAAATGTGTTACATAAGTTCATGATATAGAATTTCATATACATAATATGTGTTAAAAAGATACATTATTTCATTTTGAATTTCATAGAGCAGTTAAAATGTTAAAAGTATACTAGAATTCATGTGTTTATGTATGTGATTTGGAATATATGGATAAAAGGGGGTTAATGTACAACTGAGGGTGTTATTGCTGAAATACCAACGCTGGCCATGGAATATTTGATTGCAGTTTTGGTTATGTTTGTCTTCTGAATCTTGCTACGTCAACTTTGATCGTTACATTTCAGAAAGCAGCTCAGTCCCATTCATGATCGGCTTCTAGAGAAGAAAAACAGAAGTGTGGAAGGTGCAGAGATGATCCCAGCTCAGGGAAGTGCCTGTGCCAGCAGTTCATCCTCAGGAGACACGCTGGATGTATCTGTGGGCAAGCTGGCCTGCAAGCTACACCACAAAGTATCTCCAATCACGCAGAATCACTTGAGGCATGAAGAGAAAGGTGAGAGCCTCGGAGGGATGGGATCTGACACCATCTGCACTTTGGTGGTAATTTTAGCAGATTTGACACACACTTGCACAGGCAGATGGCAAGATGGGGAGAAGTTGAGTGCAAACTGTTTTCTCACTTTATTTTGGGTCTATGTGTGCATGTACACTCAGCTGGGGCTGTCACATCATCTCTGAATGCAGTTAAGTGATGACAATATCCCCTTAAATGCACATGCAATGCGCAGCTACACTCCACACTATGAGCGGGAAAGCATGCATTTCTTTTATGAGATTTCATAGATTCCTTCACTCTGTTGCTGCTCTTTAATAATTTGTGACGCCCCTTGACAATTTTAATGAAATGTATTTCAGTATGGCTTCCAGTGAGTCAAAGGATAGAGTTTAAAATCTTCCTGCTGGTCTACAAACACCTGAATGGTCTTGGACCAGAATACATGCTGGATCTGTCAGTTCCTATGAAGCTCCCAGACCCCTGAGCTTCATCTGGATCTGGTTTGTTGTGGTTCCCAAGAACCAGAACCAAGCAAGGTGAGGCAGCGTTCAGTTATTCTGCTCCTCACCGGTGGAACAAACTTCCTGTAGACCTGAGGTCTGCTCCAACTGTAGATCCTTTAAATCAGGGTTAAAACATTACTGTTTAATTAAATACTTACCTGCTGTACTCTACTGACCTTACTTTTTAACAACTTTTTATTAGTTTACTTCTTTCCTTATCATTTCTTTCTTATGCATTGCATTGCATGCAAAGTTTGGTGACTTCTGAGGCACGTTTAGGGGGGCAAAAAGTACGGTGGCCGACAAGGGCCAAACGCACTGCAACGGCCTAATGCGTCTCAGTTAAGGAAAACGGCTTCAAGTACAGAAACGATTCAAATTCACAAACTCAAAACGAGGTACAAAAAGAGGAACATGGTGCAAATGAAAAAACGTGTTGCAAAAAACAAAGACAAATGCAGCGTCATCAAACGCGCTGCTAATAGAGAAACGATGCAAAGCACAAAACCATATAAAACAAGAAACCATTTTCAAAAGAAAAACGCTTCATTTTTTGCAGAACAAAAAGTACATTTTGAATCGATATTTCTTTTGTACGACGGAAAGGGCCAAACTAAGACAAAAAAAATTGGAAATTGCAAGAATTAAGTCGTAAAATTACGAGAATAAAGTCAAAACCTAATGTTGCGAGAATAAAGTCGTAATAATACGAGAATAAAGTCGTAATATTATGAGAATAAAGTCGTAATATTACGAGAATAAAGTCGTAATATTATGAGAATAAAGTCGTAATATTACGAGAATAAAGTTGTAAAATTACAAGAATAAAGTCATATTGTTGCGAGAATAAAGTCGTAATATTACGAGAATAAAGTTGTAATATTACGAGAATAAAGTCGTAATATTATGAGAATAAAGTTGTAATATTATGAGAGAATAAAGTCGTAATATTACGAAAATAAAGTCGTAATATTATGAGAATAAAGTCGTAATATTATGAGAATAACGTCGTAATATTACGAGAGAATAAAGTTGTAATATTACGAGAATAAAGTCGTAAAATTACAAGAATAAAGTCATATTGTTGCGAGAATAAAGTCGTAATATTATGAGAATAAAGTTGTAATATTAAGAGAATAAAGTCGTAATATTACAAGAATAAAGTCATATTGTTGCGAGAATAAAGTCGTAATATTACGACTTTATTCTCGTAGTATTAAGACTTTATTCTCGTAACATTAGGCTATGACTTTATTCTCGTAATTTTACGACTTCATTTTCGTAATTTTTGTCTTAGTTTGGCCCTAATACTCCGTCGTACTTTTGAATCTTTTTACAATGTGAATATTTGTCCATTATCCTCTTTGAGAGTTTGTAAATTTCAATAAAGTTTTGTTAAAAAAAAAAGGAAAAGGAATCACGTCATTACGTTTGTAGTCGCTGTCTGATGACAAACTAGTGTTTTCAGACAAATGTCCGATCATCAAGAATCTTCCCAGGGATTACCGTGCTGACACCATGAGTGAGGAGGACGCGGCGGGTCGGGGGGACCGGGACCGGGAGTCCACCCTGCTGCTCACCAAGGACGGCCAGCGCTACTACGTGAACCGCAGCGGGGTGCTGGACAGCAGGAACGACCCGGACCTGGGGGACCCGGAGGGCCCGGACCCCGACGACCCGGACCCGGGCGAGGAGAGCGACGTCCTGGACACGTCCGACCCGCGGGACGAGCGGGACGACGAGGACGCGGGGGAGGGCGACGCCGCCCCCAAGCAGTGCACGTACGACGGCTGCACCGAGACCACCACGCAGGTGGCCAAGCAGAGGAAGCCCTGGATGTGCAAGAAGCACCGCAACAAGATGTACAAGGACAAGTACAAGAAGAAGAAGAGCGACCAGGCCATGTCCAGCGGGAAGCTGGACGTAAGAATACTATACTATACTTTACTGTCAATAATAATCAATACAGGACTGTCTCAGAACATTAGAATATTGTGATAAAGTCCTTTATTTTCTGTAATGCAAAAATGTCATACATTCTGGATTCATTACAAATCAACTGAAATATTGCAAGCCTTTTATTATTTTAATATTGCTGATCATGGCTTACAGCTTAAGAAAACTGAAATATCCTATCTAAAAAAATTAGAATATTCTAGGAATCTTAATCTTAAACTGTAAACCATAATCAGCAATATTAAAATAATAAAAGGCTTGCAATATTTCAGTTGATTTGTAATGAATCCAGAATGTATGACATTTTTGTTTTTTTAATTGCATTACAGAAAATAAAGAACTTCATCACAATATTCTAATTTTCTGAGACAGTCCTGTATTGATTGAATTGTTTATTTCGAACACATAAGGGAAAAATATTAAATTTTAAAACAAATTCAAAACATACAGAAAAAAAGCAACAACAACAAAAACGTAATACAAACGGGAAAAAAACAGTGTCCGAAAAGGAGCAGGTAGAAGTAAAACTTATTTAACCCTGCCCCTCTATTATAAATTAACATAAATATTAATAATAAATTGCTGCTAGTTTACACTATTAGGCTACAGATTTTCCCGTTGGTTGTGCCTTTGCACCTAACCAGCTAACAAACACAATCTTAACATAACTCCTCCTAAATCAAATAACTTCCCAGAACTTCCTTTTTGTATACCTGGGTACAGTGAGATTGAAAGCAGCATCACCTCTCCAGTGCAAGACAGTGCAAACAATAAGAAATATACATAATATAAAAAAAAGGTTAAGGTGCATTTGAATAGTGAAATCAAGACCTGAGATCATATCCACAGATAATAACATAATATATAGCTACACATGTGGTGAAATATTGCACAGATAGTCCGGGAAAAGTATTGCACGGTAAAAACAGTAATTGCACATGAAGGCATTCACATGTTGTTCAGGGCGGTTATGGCTTTAGGGAAAAAGCTGTTTTTTAGTCTGTTAGTTTTGGACCTGATGACTCTGTAGCGTCTTCCTGAAGGCAGCAGGTCAAACAGGTCAGAGCCGGGGTGGGAGCGGGAAGGGGCAAGAGGGAGCCGCCCCCAGACCCCCAGAACCCCTAGAACAGGGGTGTCAAACTCATTTTGCTAGGTGGGCCGGATTTGACCAATTTTTTTCTCGCGGGCCGCACGCTCAAAATAACAAAAGCGGTGCTTTGTTTACACTCTAATTATGTAAAATATATTTCTTCAGGATCTTTTCTTGACATTTCTCGTTTTTTGTAAGATACTTTTAATATCATTTTTACAAAGATAAACAGAAACAAGAATGTTTTTTTTACATTTCGCTTTTTTATAGGAAATTTAATTAAAAGCAAAATCTTTCTTATTACATCCGAGTGTTTTATTTGTGATTTAGAGATTTTTCCAGTACAATTAAGTGTATTTATTTTTAAAAATTGGCGCAGATATTTACGCCAGTGTGCCGAAAAAGTCAGCACTTCTTTTTTAACTGTTTTACTTTGTCACTATCCTCGTATTCAAAACTGAAATTCTCCGAATAAATATCTTCTATCATCTTTTTTAGCAGTGATATTTTTCCTGTGAAAATATATTATAGTAGTCAGTTAATAAAAATAAACGACCGTCTACAAAGAAATAAAATCTGCAAATGCATTCTAGAAAACAAAAAAAATGTCGAAAACTGCTACTCTCTTTGTGGAATAACGATGGATTTGTAGAAGAAATATATTATCGGATATGCTGCGATTCATGGCAATTATTTATACCTTCCTTTTTAGTAAATTAACATTTCGGTTTTTGCGTTGGAAATCTCTCTCGGGCCGCATGAAAATCTCTCTCGGGCCGCACATTTGACACCCCTGCCCCAGAACCCCCAGAGCCCGCACCACGTGTGATTGGAGATTGCATGCTAAAGAGAGGATTTGGTTGCACATATAGATGCATATGTTGGTTTTTTGTTTCGTTTTTTCCTTTCCCTCAGTCCCAGACTTTTTTTAAACGCAACAGTTCCGATCCATCTCACCCACTCACGTGCCTCTGTTTGTGTTTGCAGGAGAACGCAGAGGAGCGTCCCGTGTCGGTGAACAAGCAGCGTCTCAGTGCCATGGGGGACCGTCCTGCCAGACCCTCGCTGATCGAGCAGGTCCTCAACCAGAAGAGACTGGTGGGTCGGGATCGGGTCGGGGCTGGGCCGGGTCAGGGTTGGTGGGTCGGGGCTGGACCTTATATATGTACTAAAGTTATGTAACCTGCATTGTGGAAATGTTGGGATATTTTTAGTTTTTAATTCAAACATAATGAAAACTAAAAGACTGAAATCGGATGAGCCATTATTTTATTCACAACAGAACATAGAGAACATAAATGTTCAAACTGAATGATAACTAGATGAAAACTGCTACAGGTCTCCAAAAAAGTTGGCCTGAGGCCTCAATCAAACTCAGGTTGAAGACGTCTGTCAGCATCTCGGTTTCCAGACGTCTGGGCATCGAGATTATGAGATTCTGGAGTTTTCAAGTTGAATTCGCTCCCATTCCTGCCTGATATAGATGTCATCTGGAGGGAGGATGTTGCTCTAAAACCTTTTTTATAGAGGGAATGCGCATGACGTCACAGATGCGACTTCACAGCGGGTTACGAGTGTCAGAAAGACTGAGTGTCAGAAAGACTGAGTGTCAGAAAGACTGAGTGTCAGAAAGACTGAGTAGCATCTAAAATGGGAAAGAGCTGTTGTGTGATCGACTGTACTCATAGATTTAGCAAGAAATCGGAGTTAACGTTTTACAGACTGCTGAAAAATAAGCTTAAGAGAGACAAATGGATCGCTGCAATTCACAGAAACAACTGGATTCCAGACACTGAAACGTGGATTTGTGGTTCCCATTTTGTATCAGGTAATGTTGGATTTTTGGGTAGCTAACGTTAAACGGTCAAATCATAAAGTTCAGTGTCCTCATCACTTTAATTTCACCAACAAATCCTGCCTTGAAGTCGGACCAAGTGTCAAGACTTTTGTAAGCCTTCAAGCTTTACTTCCTGTATTTCCCCGGCGTAGAAATTAAGTACATATAAATATCAGGAAACTGGATTCGTGGCCGAATATTAATGTCCATGGACCACTGGTTCTTGGTAACTGTACCAAATATTAATGTCCATGGACCACTGGTTCTTGGTAACTGTACCAAATATTAATGTCCATGGACCACCGTTCTTGGGGTAACTGTACCAAATATTAATGTCCATGGACCACTGGTTCTTGGTAACTGTACCAAATATTAATGTCCATGGACCACTGGTTCTTGGTAACTGTACCAAATATTAATGTCCATGGACCACTGGTTCTTGGTAACTGTACGGGTCTCTGTCAAGGCCCTGCCTCTCACAAACAGAGAGATCTCCACTTCCTCTGAATCTTTTCATTATGTTATGCACTGTAGATGATGAGATTGGCAAAGGCTTTGCAGTTTGACGAGGAGGAACATTGTTTTTAAAGTCTTACACAATCTTTTTATGCACCCTTTCACAGATTGCAGGGACTTTGCCATCCCTTTTTATAGCTAATCATGTTACAGACCTGGTATCAATTCCCTTAATTAGTTGCTTGATGTTCTCCCGGCTGAATCTTTTTGAAATGTCTTTCCTTTTCAGCCATCTGTTGTCCCACTGTACCAACTTTTTCGACACCCGTAGCAGGCCTGAAATTTGAAATGAGCTTATTTTCTGCATGAAATTGTACCAGTTTACCCGGTTTGAACATTTGTTCTCTATGTTCTGTTGTGAATAAAACATTGGCTCACGTGGTTAGAAAATGTTTTAGATTCTATTTGATTCAAATTTAAAAAACATCCCAACTTTTCTGGATTTCAGTTTGCATGATATAGTGGTGTTTGATTAACGCTCCTTTGTTACGGGAGCTTTAACAGAGAAATGTACCAGGTGCACTTTTTATGCAGGAAAAAGGTGTCGATTCCTGATTCATTCCAACAGAAAATATCAAAACAACTTGAAATCCCAGTTTTCCTCACCTGAAGACACGTTTACAGGAAGAATGGACACAATGACAACTTACATGCTTAAGCACTGTGTTCTCAGTGCCAAACTATCTGATTACTGCTTTGTAATGTCATTCCTTTTAGCGACAAACGTTTTACTGTCGTAACTCTTGCTGCAAATGTTCTCTCCTTCTAAAGCGAAAAGTGGAAAAAAAGGATTGGTATGTTGATCAGGAGTAACATTTCTCTTTTTTTTTAACAATATCTTTATTGATTTTATTTATTTTTTATTCACATACAGGATATTATTATAAAGGACATTTCACAACAACTTTTGACTTAACAGTCTTAACCCCCCCCCCATCCCAACCCACATCCATTCTCTCTTTGCATCTTTCTTCTTATAAAGGTCCAAAATTAGTACAAAGTAGAATATGACAGTTTTGTAAGTACAGTCCAATGGTAACTCTAGCAAATTAAAGATATACATAAACAAAACTTACACATAAACTAAAATTGCACTTTTGCAGTCGCCCTCCAAGACCCTTCCCCTTCCAAGGTTCAACCACTACTTTGATATTTAGGTTTCCTGCCCTGTATTTTCCTCCCGTAGAAGCACCTTGTAGCAAAGCGAGTGCTATGGGGCCCGACCGACAAGATAGAGGAGGACACGGAGTTTTGTGCAGACCCTTTTATTACAGCAAATCACCAGAGACACCAACACACGTGCTCCAGCACCTTTTCCCACAGCATCCGGCCCCTCAGCAGCTTCACAGTCCCCCTTATAAGGGAGGGGTTGACGGGCCACACCTGTGTCCCGTCAGCCTGAGTGGCTGCAGCTCCTCCACTCTGCCACACACCTATATCTCCTTTTTTAATGAATTGATTAAACGGTTTCCAGATTTCCTTGTACATCCCGAGTTTGTTTTTTAATGTTATTCTCTCCATTGACATACATTGTGCCATAACTTTGATCCAAGCACCGATTGTAGGCGCATCCGTTTTCTTCCAGTTAAGAGCAATAATCCTTTTTGCCTGCAATACAGCAAAATCAATAGAAATGCGTTCTTGGGGTTTCAAATTGAGATCTGCTTGATGTAGAATAGATGCTACAGTAGAAAAATGCAGCAATAACAAGGTAGGCTCCAGTGGAATATTCATACAGGACAGGAGAAGCATGGTTTTATTAATTACCTAATCGGCAGACTTGGCGTGCTCACTCTAAAAGACCAAAAGTGTGTCACCGGGTGCCAGTCCAAAAAACATGTCAAAAAATCCAAATCCGACAGCACTCACTGTAAGTACAAAACTTTTAATGCATAGTTAAATCACTGCACAGCAGCAGAGAATCGGACGCGTTTCAGCTTACAGCCGTCCTCAGCGTTTGTAAGCTGAAACGCGTCCGATTCTCTGCTGCTGTGCAGTGATTTAACTATGCATTAAAAGTTTTGTACTTACAGTGAGTGCTGTCGGATTTGGATTTTATTAATTACCTCCCTCCAGAATTATTTAATTTTGTCACATTCTCAGACAGTTCATAACATTTCTCTTTGAATTGTACTGTAAAAGCTGAACGTGTGTTTGTTTTGTCCTGCAGTCCCTGCTCAGGAGTCCGGAGGTGATCAGCTTCCTGCAGCAGCAGCAGCAGCAGCTCCTGGCCACGCACAACCGCCTGCACTCCCAGCAGCACTTCCAGGGCTGCTGACGGCGGCTGCTCGCTGCACGCCAACACGGACTGATCACTGATCACTGATACCTGATCCATGATGGATACAAAGCTGCAAGCAGGACCTGTCTGCAGTTAAAGAAACAGGCCGAAAAAAGAAAAACTTTTGGACTAAGCTCAGATTTCATCGTGTAGCACACAATGTTAAGGAATTCTATTTTTCTAAGTGAGCCAAAAATTCCCTCCATTGACTGTGAATTCATGTTTGCCAGTAATAATGAAGGCCTTGGGTTCGACATGTTTAATGCTTCACCTCATCTAGTATTGGCTCTCACTGTTTTAATGATATTCTTGTCAAACGTGACAATCATCTTTGCAACCAAGTGAAGCTTGTAGGACTTGCTCATTGTACTGTATGTCTGTTCATATTTTATCTGTAGCACAAGTTTTAAATTATGTTTTTTTTTTTTTAAAGATTTTTTGGGCTCTAGTGGCCCTTTATTGAAGATGCAGACTGGAAAGGGGTAGAGAGAGAGAATGGGGACGACACGCAGCAAAGGTGCGCAGGCCGGGATTCGAACCTGCGACCGCTGCAGGAGGAGGACTGTAGCCTCAGTATATGAGCCGCTGCTTAACCCACTGCGCCACTGAGCGGCCCAAGTTTTAAATTATGTTTTAATGCAAGTAAGGGTAGCAGTGTAAAAGAATTGATTTACTGGTAAAGTGCAAAAAAGCTCAGAGAAGTGACTGTATGAAGCTCATTATGTTGTGTTTCCCTGGCTCAGTATAAAATATTTAAATATGAAAATGTTAACAAAATAAAGAGATCCCACACTCTGTATTTATACTGTAGTTTTGGCTTCTTCTTTTTTTTAATGAGGAAAAATGCAGTTCATGGGGAGAAACAAGTTTAAAGGAACAAGTAAAAAGCAACCAGTACATTTATACATACATTGGTTAATACACATGGAAATACATTTACACATGATTATAATCACATTCATTTCTGAGTACCTGTAAATATATCCCATTTTTCTGCTCTCATGTAGTTTACTGAAAACAGATGAGGGGAAGTAAAAAAAAAAGATCACCATACTGAAATGAAGGACAACTTTAAAGCCGAAGGAAATTCAGTCGTTTGTGTTTCAGTTGCGTCCCACGAAGTAACGAGCATTAATACATTAGTTTGTCCTTTTTATGCAAGATGTGGAGTAAACGATCTGTAGGACAGGAAACAGATGTACAGAATCTAGGACTACCTGTGTGAAAACACTGAGCACACGCTCAGATCGGCGTGCGTGGAGGTTATGACACGGAGGAGATGGGGTTGTGTGGCGAGCCCATCTGCGTCAGCACCTTGTCCAGCCACTGCAGAGGGCCGTGCAGGTGCACTTCTATCCAGCAGGGGGTGCTGGTCACGTCCTGGCGGTGGTATTCTGCCCCCCAGCCCTGAGGAGTGGACACAAATGGCACATTTACACTAGTACCTACCAGAGGTGGTAGTAACGAGTTACATTTACTCCGTTACATTTACTTGAGTAGGTTTTGGGAAATGTTGTACTTTTAGGAGTAGTTTTGAATCCCTATACTTTGTACTTTTACTTGAGTAGATTTGTGGAGAAGAAACTGTTCCTCTTACTCCGCTACATTAGGCTACGTTGAGCTGTTACTTTTCTTTTATCCCTTTTATCCACGTACGCGTCAATCTCATGACATCACTGGTGATTCTTTGGGAAAAATGTTTGTTTTTGCATGTTTTGTCACATTTACACAGACTCAAACACACACAGAGTTTCTATGCGTTCATGTTTGTTCTAGTTCTTCCTGGTTAAAAAAGAAAAGTACAAAGGCTTGAAATTTTGTGCTACTTGTGCTTAATTTATCTTTTTTATTCTGTTATTTTATTTATTTTATTATGTATTAAAGTACTTGAATTTACTTTAAGATTATTTTAATTTAAGCTATTTTTTATTTTTTATTAATTTTAATTTATTTTATTGATTTATTGATTTAATTTGCCTGAAGATGATTATTTTGTACTTTTGTCTGTTTGAATGGTTGTGTTACAAAAATAAATCAGACGTTACTCAACAGTTACTCAGTACTTGAGTAGTTTTTTCACCAAGTGCTTTTTTACTTTTACTCAAGTAATTATTTGGATGACTACTTTTTACTTCTACTTGAGTCATACTATTCTGAAGTAACAGTACTTTTACTTGAGTACAATTTTTGGCTACTCTACCCACCTCTGGTACCTACTCAGCCCGATTTGACTCGATTTGTCTCGACTCGCCTTGCCCTCATTTCTTTTCAATACCCAGATGAGAAGTAGGAGGTTGGAGCGAAGCTGCTGTGACATATTTGATTGTGCGACACAAACGAAGAAGTAAAGGCGCCAAAGACGGAGAACATGGATGAGTTGCATCCCCCCTGAAATAAAAACGGTCCAAATCATCCCCCCTGTAAAACTGCCATCCCCCCTTTCCATCCCTTATGTCATTTCATCAATGAATGTGGTTTTACTGCTATTTCAACATTTAGAGTCATCACCAGAAAAATAACACCAGAAAAATAACTTATTTTCACCTGTTTCAAGTAAATTTTCAATTGAAATAAGTAGGAAAATCTGCCAGTGGGACAAGATTTATCTTCTTATTACAAGCAAAAAAATCTTGTTCCACTGGCAGATTTTGCAGATTTTGAGTTTTTGCAGTGATCTATGTTACTTATCCTGTGAAGGACAGAGTCATATTGATAAGTTCAGAAAAGTGTTTTTTATTGTTGTGTTTTGATGTATTTGATGTAAGCCCAGTGGATATTTAAAGCTTACAGAAGGCTGCATTTAACTGCTGCTATGTCATTCCTGCAGTATTTCTGCAGGTGTTTTGGTCACTGCTATTATTTGTAATATATTATATTATTTGTAATCAGCACAAATTATCTATCCCCATATGATAAAATCCACCATACCCCCTGATTTTTTTTACAACTCGAGTACTGCATACAGCCTCACTGTCAAAGAGCCAACCAGAGGCTGCACTTCCTACGTGGGCTGAGGAGAGCTCACCTACCACCGCCATCCTCACCACCTTCTATAGGGGCAGGATGGAGAGCAGACTGACCAACTACATCTCCATCTGGCATGAAAGCTGTACGGCAGCCGATGGAAAAGCCCTGCGAGAGTGGTGGACGCTGCAGCCAGAGTCCCCGGCACTTCCCTCACATTCATCCAGGACATCGCACACAGTCGTTGTCTATCAAAGGCAAACAAGATCCTGGTGGATCCCACCCATCCTGACCATGGAAGGTTCCCCCTCCTGCCCTCAGGCAGAAGGTTTCTGAGCATCAGCTGCAGAACAGCCAGGTCCATGACAGTTTTTCCCCCACTCCATAAGACTTTTAAATAAAAAGAACCCGTTCCCTGTCTACCCTCGACAATGTACAATCTACAGTCCTGCACCAAGCACTTTGATCTCTGTATATCCTTATGCACTTTTGAGTATGCAGCATTTTAGTTCTTAGCCTAGTGTCCTTATCTTTTATTGTTTAGAGTTTTTAGTGTTTTAATTGTTTTTATTGCTTGCTTTGAGCCAGTGGCAACGAAATTTCGTTCCACTTGTACTTGGAATGACAATAAAGGGAACCTTGATCATTGTTTCCAGACAAAAAGAAAGTCCAGAGTGCTCAGAAGGTTCATCTAAATCATGTGACGAAGGTGCTCTTTGGTGAGGAAAAAGGATGTCAGAAAAAGAAGAAAAATCCAAGGCACTCTTCTTTGAATATAAAAAGTCTTTATTTGAAATGGCTATTTCATGTAGAAGATTAAAAAAGTGGGTTAGAGCCCACGCGTTTCTGCAGAGAGAGACCTTTTATATTTACCAAATGAAAGCCACTATCTATCCAGGTTTAAATGAAGACATTGATTTCAGTCCCTTTTTTGTAACTTTTTTTCATTACAGATAGTGTTCTTTCTTCTCCTATTTCCAGTATTTAATTGTTTAACAATTGGTGGAGCCATTTATTGCTCATTATCTGTTGTTTCTCTTGTTTCCATTTGTCCTCCCACCTACCCAGGTGATTTCAATCATCCCATTTAAAGAGAATCAATGATTGAGGAAGGCTGTGGCCCAAACGCGTGGGCTGTAACCCACTTTTTTAATCTTCTACATGAAATAGCCATTTCAAATAAAGGCTTTTTGTATTTAAAGAAGAGTGCCTTGGATTTTTCTTCTTTTTCTTGAACATTGTTCTTCGAAAAAAATGAACAAGAAGCCGCGAGTCGCTCTTGAAATGATGTCACATCCTGACTCAGTCATCTGATTGGCCAACCGCCCGACCAATCGGTGGCCTGTAGTGTGATGACGTCAGATTCAGCTGACTCAGCACGTTAAACCCCTAGTGGAAAAGCACAAAACCGAGTCGAGGCGAGTCGAGCCGGGCTGAGTAGGTACTAGGGGTGTAACGATACACTAATCTCACGATACAGTACGATACACGATACTGAGGTCACGATAACGATACGATACGATATTATAGCAGTATTTTTTTAACAACCTTGAATGAGGAACATATGACTGGAAAACATTGTCTTTTATTTGAAAGACACAACATACAAAACAATGCTGTGCGTTTGCCCTATTGTTACAGATTGTAATGCTTTATAGCTGTTTAAGTTGTAAAGAGAAAGCCAGGCCAACCATTTTCCACAAACTGAACTAAAAGTAAATGTCAGGTTTGCATTATGATCTTCAGTTTCATACAAGTACAAATATTTAGCCACAAACTGAATAGTTTCTCTCATCTATGATTTGACTTGTTTCTTTTCCAGAAATTAAACAACTAAAATTAAATAAAAGTAAATAAATACATACAATTTTACATCATAAAACAGATTGATTCATGCTCACCTTATAAGTGTAAGAGGAGATTTATTTTTGTTAAGAAGGTTATTTTAGTAATTCAGGGTTCATTATTTTATAAATATATTCTTTATATTCTGATGTAAATCAGGGACTATAATGACACTAGTTTATCTGTAGTGATTAGTCTGTTTTAGATTGGGCGGAGTGATACGCCACAGTACGGCACTAGGTGCTGTGTTGATGTTCTAAAATCCTACGCTGTTGAGGGACATTAAAGTACACTGGAACTCAGCAGACGTTTCCCCGTGTTTATCCTACTCACCACCCCAAAAAGGTTTAATTTAATAAGGTAAGGCTTAACTCTACACCAGCCTTACATAAGTAAAAGTTCAGAGCTCAAAACCCCCAAGAGTCCCGTGGTCGGGACCAAAACGGTACTAGTTTCTTCTGAGCGGAGGAAGATTTTTGTCAGCAGGTCGAGGCGCGGTCGGATGTGTGTTACTAGTCAACACAATAGATTAATATTAATAACCCAATATCGCGATACAGTTTGCCACCTCCACGAAACGTTTCGTGACGTTTTTGTATTGCGAAATTTTGTGGCACGATATATTGTTACACCCCTAGTAGGTACTAGTGGAGAAGCGCCAAAACATTGAGCTGGTGTGAAGGCGTGTAACGCCCCCTCGTATGCAGCAGGAACTGGTACAGCTGACACAGCTGGAAATGAAAATCTGCCCCCAGTGTCTACAACTAAGTTGCGTGCCATGTACCTTAACGAAACTCATGCGGATGGTGCACATCTTGGTGAGCTCGTAGACCACCTCAAAGCCGTGGTTGACGGACTGGGCGAGGAGCTGAGCAAACAGCTGGTTGTTGAAGATCTTCAGGCTGCAGCCGCTGGGGATCTTGCACACGGTGGTCGGGTGGAAGCCGTGCTGGAAATTACAGTTGCGGCTCTGGACGAAGATGCTGCTGTCACTCAGGCATTCTGCATACACCTCCCCGCCCACG
Source organism: Cololabis saira (assembly GCF_033807715.1). Lineage (NCBI taxonomy): Eukaryota > Metazoa > Chordata > Actinopteri > Beloniformes > Belonidae > Cololabis > Cololabis saira. The sequence continues at coordinate 1,059,218 of NC_084600.1, read as the reverse complement.
TAGTACAGGTGTAAACCTGACATCAGATGGGGAAAACATCAAATACTCCTGTTTAGGCCTGTGTTGAAAAAAAAATGATTTTCCGATTCTAAATAGATTCTCATATTAATTCCTAAAAATTGATTTGTATGTCTAAAGATAGATTTTTTTTCATCATTACATTACAACTTTTGGTATTTTTTTGTTTATGTCCAAAAAAGGAATGTTTTGTTGGACACAAGAATAACTGGTGCCATGTTTTTGCCTTTATATATGTTAAAAGATGTGAAAACATTAAAGTTTTCGGTTATAATTGCATAGAATGTCTATATTTCATTACTTTATATACTGTCTTGGGGTTACATTTGCATAAAATGCTAAAAACCGAAAAAGTTAAATTAAAACGTAATGTGAGAAAAAATAAAACTGATTTCATCCGTCTCTGTTTCCTCCCTGGATCTGTTTGGTAATTCTGCCCCACATGATGTTTCTGAAAGCAGTTCTATCAGCATTCTGGGAGCTGATTGGTCCTTACAGCATCATTAGCTGCCAATACTTGCTGTTGAATCTCAATATAATACTAGTATTAATATGTTGCATAACTACAGTCATATAATTCATGCTCAAAAAACAGTTTTAATAACACTAACCCAAATCAATATCGGAATCGAATCGAACCAGATCGAATCAAATCTTGATAAACGATTCTGAATCTTAAGAATCAAAACCGAATCGATTCTTGACATTTGAATCGATCCCCAGCCCTAGTCCTCTTTAATTGATCAGAAAACCATCTATATGGGTTGTTTCCTGTGGTGCAGATGAAATACTATCACCACATCACTGGCAGCGTCTGGGTTTTTTCTCAAATCTGTTTCTGAAATATTGATTGATTGTCTTACAAAAACAAACCCATGCACTCTCTTCTGCCTCTCACTAACAGCAGATTGGTGACCGTGTGTGTAAAAGCCAGTGAGAGGTTCCGGAGTGTGTGTGGCGCGTCGTACCTTTGCCTATGTGCCTGCGAGTGTGCTCGATGGTGGAGTTGCGGTTGACGTTGGAGAGCAGGCCGAGGCAGAAGCGGTTCTTGTTGTTGGAGGGGTCCGTGAAGCCGTCCACCAGCACGCTGCGGGACGAGGCGTGGAAAGTCTCCCCCACCCGGTTGTTGAGCTCATAGTAAGCTATGGAGCACCAGTACTCGGGCTCTTCGTAACACACGGGCCTTAAATCTAAAGAGAGGGGAGACAAGGAGGTGGGTGTCATCCATAATAACCATAACTAGAACATTTCGGGGTTGTGTGGTTTAGGGTGATTAATAATGGCCAAGAAGTAGTTTAGGGTTGTTAATAAACCATTAAAGGTTGTTGATAAACCTTTGGGCAGGGGTCACCAATCCTGGTCCTCGAGGGCCGGTGTCCTGCATGTTTTAGAGTTTTCTCTGCTTTAACACACCTGATTCTAATTAATCATCGTCATCAGCTTGTCATCCAGGGCTGCACAATTCTGTTGATGACACAGTCACTTGTATCATGGTGCAATGAAGCAGGGAAACATCTAAAACCTGCAGGGACACCGGCCCTCGAGGACCAGGATTGGTGACCCCTGCCTTTGGGGATGGGGCCATTTGGCAGGCATTTTGGCACTTAAAGGCACTTAAAATGTATGTAAATAACAGCTTCATGAAATTTGAATATGTTGTAGTCCACAGCGATGCAAGTTTTGAAACATTTGAATCATGTCCCTACGATAACCTGTTGCCTAGCAACAAGCATCCAAAGTGAAATGGACATTTCTTTTTAATTAAAAGTTTAATATCTCAAAAACTGTAATAATTGGCATAATGAGGTTGATAAGATCTTTTGGTCCGAAGCGAACCGATTCTGGGAACATTTGAACGATGTCTCTACGATAAAGTTCGGCCGAGCAATAAGCGTCTGAATTTTCACCTTTTTTTCCGCTTCTTGGCATCTAGCGATTATGGCTTACAGATAAGATTAAGATTCCCAGAATATTTACATTTTTTGAGATAGGATATGAGTTTTCTTAAGCTGTAAACCATGATAAGCAATATTAAAATAATAAAAGGCTTGCAATATTTCAGTTGATTTGTAATGAATCCAGAATGTATGACATTTTTGTTTTTGTAATTGCATTATAGAAAATCACAATATTCAAATTTTCTGAGACAGTCCTGTAAATGGAAACACACCGAAATGTGTCCCCTGCTTTTAACCCATCACTAGTTAAACTAGGAGCAGTGGGCTGCCATTATTCCGGCAATTAGGGTTAAGAGCCTTGCTCAGGGGCCCAAAGTGGTTTATCTTGGTTGCCATCCTGGGAGCTTCAATAAATTCTAAAGCACAGAATAATCAAACGCCTTCAAATTCAATATCATACAAAGTGAAATGACCTCTGTGTGGAGCAGAAAAGGTGAGTTTAGTGGTTTCTGTGGAGTTGCTTGGCTTCACGTCCTCCGGAGGGGTCGTCTCCATCATGCTGTAGGGAGGTGGAGGAGTCTCCGCTGAGAAAGTGAGAATAGAAGTTAGCCGATGCGGACTCAAGAGTCCCAATCTGTGCAGCCTGCTCTGTGAGAGCTCCCACCGGTGATGTGATACGGACTTCCAGGTTCTGCAGAGCTGTTGGGGGAGTCGGGGTAACTCTGTGATGTGGGGGACTGGGTCAGGGAAGAGGTAGGGGAGGAGGAGAAGGAGGAGCCGGGCAGTGGAGGGAAGGAGTCTGGGTAGGTGGCGTTCTGGGGCATCAGAGGCTCGTTGTGCAGGGACGCATTCCTGAACTTGGCCAGCAGGCTGTGCTGGGGGTTGAACTCGCTGTGGCGCGGGACCAGAACCGGTGGCAGCACTGAAGAGACGAGAGGGGGAAATAAAAACGGTCACATGCTGATCCAAAGTGCTGCTATTAGAGCTAAGGATTTTTTTCCTCAAACATATTTTTTATTGATTTTTCCCACAAAAATAGATGCACATACAAAGACATGGCAGAACTGTGAAATGCTCAGGCATCCAAGCCCCCATTTTAGCCCTCCCACCACCCCACATACAACAACAAGTCAGGTTGCACAAAGGTAAATGCTGTGTAACAGTAGATGGTACATCATTCCTGGAGCAATAAAAAACAAAAACAGGAGCTGGAAGTTAGGGATGGGCGGTATGGACTAAAAAATGTATCACGATAATTTCTGGCATTTATCCCGATAACGATAAAAATGACGATAAAAAAAAATACCAATTCAACTCCACCTTTGTAACTATAAATCTATCTCGCTCTCAGATCCGCCATGTTTGTTACACAAAAACATCATCAACGGGAATTTATCTTTCTTTCTTTCTTTCTTTCTTTCTTTCTTTCTTTCTTTCTTTCTTTCTTTCTTTCTTTCTTTCTTTCTTTCTTTCTTTCTTTCTTTCTTTCTTTCTTTCTTTCTTTCTTTCTTTCTTTCTTGCTCATTTCCTTCCTTCCTTCCTTCCTTCCTTCCTTCCTTCCTTCCTTCCTTCCTTCCTTCCTTCCTTCCTTCCTTCCTTCCTTCCTTCCTTCCTTCCTTCCTTCCTTCCTTCCTTCCTTCTTTTTTCCCTTCTTTCCTCCTGCTCTCTCCTTCCTTCTTCCCTTCCTCTTTTCTCCCTTCCGTTCTCCTTTCCTTGTTTTCTCCCTTCCTTCTCCCCTTTCCTTCCTTCCTTCCTTCTCCCCTTTCCTTCCTTCCTTCCTTCCTTCCTTCCTTCCTTCCTTCCTTCCTTCCTTCCTTCCTTCCTTCCTTCCTTCCTTCCTTCCTTCCTTCCTTCCTTCCTTCCTTCCTTCCTTCCTTCCTTCCTTCCTTCCTTCCTTCCTTCCTTCCTTCCTTCCTTCCTTCACGTATGTTGTGCGTGGATTTAACACAGAACCATAAATCAGCTTAACACAAAAACATCATCATCGCGAGATGACAAATTCTTATCGTGGGGAATTTTTTTGACGGTTTATCGTGAACGGTAAAATATCACCCATTCCTACTGGAAGTCAGGTTTCAGTTCAAGGCGAATAATGAAGTGAGCAGCAGAAAATACACATGAAGGGAAGCAAACTTATCTCCAAACATACACTAAATAATGTATTTAAAGAAGGAAACCATAATAATGTTAATATTAAGGGGATTTAAGTAGGGATGGTGCCATTGGTCTGAAAATTGGTAAAGTGTTCTAAGAAAGGCCCCCACACCTTATGAAATCTGTCTTTCAAGTTATGGATGGAATAGTTTATTTTTTCCAGATTTAGGCAGGACAGAGCTAAGGATTTTGACTTGAGAAAACTCGGGTCAAAAGCTTTATTGGATATACAGTAATCCCTCGCTACAACGCGCTTCACCTTTCACGTCTCACTGCTTCACGGATTTGCATTGTGCATCGTGTTCTGCATTCTGATTGGCTAAACAGTCTCCTCCACTTCCTGTGTCAATAACGTTGGTCGCTTAGCAACAATGCTGAGAACAACCAATGAGCTTCAGCATTTTAACCTGTGTGTATGTATTTTAGCTTAGTTTCTTACATTTTAATCTTAATTCTGATGTAGCCTTCTTATTCGGAAATGTTTTATTGATAATATCTTAATAATTTTTCTTTTAGGTTGACTATTTTACACCAGTCCAGGGACAGCAGATGCAAAATAGCCTTTTTGGCTAATTCTGGCATATTTTACATTTGTTTAAATGTATTATTAATGTGCATTGTCCCTGACATCTAAACCTTTAAATAAATAAATAAAAATAAGCAGCAGCTCAAGAACGAGACCTTTGATGAATCGTTCATTACAGTCTCAAATATAACCAATGGTGGCATGTGGGTTTATAAGAATCTTTTTGCCCAGAAGAAAAAAGAGCAACAACAACGACCCATAACTATGTTCTTCTCTGGAAAAAACACACCTGCAGCGTGGACTTTAGAAGAAAAAGACGCTACAGAGTCAGGATGCAGCAGCTTCAGAAGAGCAGCGAGTCACAATTTGTCCTACTGTACTTTTTTCATAATCATTTTTCATTTTCTCCCGTTCAAATCCAATTACCTGGGTCGTGGTGGGGCTGATCTCCGCAATTTAAAGACTTGTATAATAATTGTAAAAAAAAAAAAAAAAAAAGGTAGCTATTTCTCAGATTTCACTTATCACGGGTTCTTTTTGGAACATAACCCCTGCCAAAAACCAGGGATTACTGTATTTACAACAAACTGAAAGGGAGCGTCTCCCCCAGCGCGTTTACCTGGAGTCTCCACGCGCCGGTAGTGGTACGGGTTGACGCAGATGTCCTTCTGCTTGGAGCCGAAGGGGAACTCGCAGCACTCCAGGGCCTTCAGCTCGTGGTGGGACTGCAGGTCGGGCCAGCGCCACACCCGGCAGTAGATGACGTGAGGAAGACCCTTCCTGTGGGAAACCTGCAGCCTCCCGTCCAGCGACCGCGGGATCGTCACGCATTTACCTGCAGGTGCAAGACCAAGGTCGCCATGATCAATACACATTTACCTCCAGTACTCGAGTTGTAAAAAGAAATCAGGGGGGATGGTGGATTTTATCATATGGGGACAGATAATTTGTGCTGATTACAAATAATATAATATATTACAAATAATAGCACTGACCAAAACACCTGCAGAAATACTGCAGGAATGACATAGCAGCAGTTAAATGCAGCCTTCTGTAAGCTTTAAATATCCACTGGGCTTACATCAAATACATCAAAACACAACAATAAAAACTGTTTTCTGAACTTATCAATATGACTCTGTCCTTCACAGGATAAGTAACATGGATCACTGCAAAAACTCTAAATCTTAACATGAATATTTGTCTTATTTCTAGTTAAAATGTCTCATTTTAGTAAAAAAAAATCTTATTACACTTAAAACAAGACTCATCACTGGAAAAAACAACAATTCACCTGTTTCAAGTGAAAATCTCACTTGAAATAAGTAGAAAAATCTGCCAGTGGAACAAGATTGTTTTGCTTGTAATAAGATAAATCTTGTTCCACTGGCAGATTTTCCTACTTATTTCAAGTGAAAATTTACTTGAAACAGGTGAAAATTGTCAAATAAGTTATTTTTCTGGTGTTATTTTTCTGGTGATGACTCTAAATGTTGAAATAGCAGTAAAACCACATTCATTGATGAAATGACATAAGGGATGGAAAGAGGGGATGGCAGTTTTACAGGGGGGATGATTTGGACCGTATTTATTTCAGGGGGGGATGCCACCCCCCTCATCCCCCCTCAACTCCAGTACTGTTTACATCCACTGTGGTGTGTGTTTAAAGTGCTGTTTGAGCTTTTACTTGTTGTTTCTTCTCTGGTTTTGAAACTTCTTGAGCATGAAAATTGATTTCAACAAGGCAGATACTATCTCCTATCTTTACGTACAGAATGTGCCTGCAAATGATCAACTTTTATCACTCTGTGCCAAATCCTGACCAACATGTAATGTTTTGTGCAGTAGCGGAACATATGAGAGCCGGGCCGGGGGGCGGGGCGTATGACCGGGCCCTTTGCAGCCTGGAGCCTCTCGTCTCATGACGTCTGGGACCTGGATGTCATGAGACGAGAAACCCACTTCATATCATGATATAAGATGACAAAGTCCAACAAACCACAAGAAAAACAAAATTCACACAAATTCAATGCAATTTGTAGTACAGCACCACAGAGCCTCCAGATCTCTGAAATCACCGTCTGACATCCACTTCAACTAATGACAGTAGTGTAATCAAACTGGCACGGCGGCCCATAAATTAACATACAAGTTCAAGTTGTGGAATGATTTTTCCCACCTGGCAAAGATCCTTTCCTCTTTGAAATGTTACAAAAGACGTTTGAAGGAACTTAACTGCTGTTTTGTAACTGTTTTCCCAATGTAAGGTTGTTCATGTATCCATGTTCTCTTTTTTTTTTTGTGTTTCACTCATAGTGACATGTCCCGTCTTATTTGCTCAGGAGTCAATATAAGTTATATAATATCCCATGCACACTCACACATACTTATTTGTTTGTCTTTATTCTTTATTATTTATATATTGCATTATTAGTTTGCCATCACTTTTGTGTAGTTATACTTTTTGTTTTTGTATGTTAATCTTGTGTTCTTTATAACACATGAAATTTTAATATCTTCGGTGGAGGCTTCAAATAAGCCCATTGGGTTTTTTGCCTCTTCCTGCACCTATAGTATGTATATTTGATATTTCCTGTATATTTTTAAAACTGTGCAAAACAATAAACTAAACTAAACTAAACTAAACTAAATTAAATTTGAAGTATTGTGTCCTACTCACCACTACTTGAAGGTACTCAGCGAGCCTTGTGCTCCGCGAACTCGCCCGGGGGCCCGGGGATGAATCTCTGCTAACAACGTCAGGTTCATCTCCCACAGGAGGAGGATCAGGGCCAACAAAATATGCATCTAGCTTGGGCAATTTGCCTTTTTCTTGCTCCCTTTTTTCTTTTTCTTTGTGTTTTATCGCTCCACTTTTGTGTTTCTAACTCCCGCTCATGTTTAGGCTGTAGGATTACTGCTCTGTTGACAAGTGGTCGATGATGACGTTGATAGACGGCTGTTGATGACCAACGATTTTACCCAAAATACATTTGGAGATTCACTTGCAATTTTTGTTTTAATGTTAACTGTGAGTATGAAAATCTCAGAACAACATATTATACAATGCTTTATACCTAACATGAACCAAGTGGTGCCACAAAAAAAAAAATCTCGCAGGGTGGCGGGGCCTGCGGCCTGGGCTCCATTGGGCCCCGGGCCGGGGGACTACCCCCCCCCCAGCCCCCCCTGAAGCCCCGCCCATGGTTTTGTGTTATAATGTTGCATGAGACAATAAATGATTGTGTATGAAGTATTCCTATACTAAAATCACAGGTGTGATGTAAAAATATTCAAGTGCATCATCAGTGGGAAGTTTACTAAAAGCAGTTTTCTATACAAAGAACCCAGAGGAATCTGAGAGGCCGGGACATGAGTACTGGCAGAGGAAAGAAGAAAAATGTCTAATGCACAAATCTGATCTGGGTTTCAGCAGTTTTTCTCCAATCTTAGTTTTTTTGGTGAAATATTGGATTCTATGCATATTTATTAAATGGTTAATGTTACTAGGTGGAAGTATGCAGAAGTATGCCACGCTTTTCCTGGTGAGGTAGAGCTGGGCGCTGTCCGCGTAGCAGTGGAAGTTGCTCAATGAGATGGTTTATTCTAAAAGATTGATATGTTAGATTGTGAAAACGTATTATCCTTTTTGTATCTTGAGAATAACTAAAATAGAGGAAAAAAGGTTGAATATTTCCCAATGAAAGGTGGCCGAGTGGAATAAAAGGAAAATGGAAACTATGAAAATTGCCCATCCATTGGAATTATCTTGGGGCATTTTGTATAGACTAGTCCTGCCACAGCCAGGTGGAGGTATTATTAAAACATTTCTCTTTCTGTGCTGGGGTATTTGAAGTGTTTCAGTGTTTGAATGTTTTAAAGTGACTACTAACTTAGAAACCCAACATATTACAACCTGTCACTTTGTTGGTGGCTTCAGTCCGAAAATGTGTCTTTCAGTGAGCCTTCACATTTGCAGAGCAGTGGCCATGGTTACATGATGTTTTTTAATTCAGAATTAATTATTCAGAATTAAATAATTCAGAATTAAACTATTTTCCTTCGAGTTTACATGGAAATAGTAATTCTGAATTGAGGTTTACATGGAAAACACGTTTGATCGGCTTTATCCAATTCCTCTTAAGGTCTGGGGGTTGGGAAGGTTCTGATTGGATAGGGGGGGGCGGACCGGAAGTTACGTCTTTACGTATTTACGTCTACCGTATGAAAACAAACTTACTCGATTAGCAACGACATGGAAAACCACATTATTAGCATCCTTTTTGGATTTGTTTTGATTCTATTTTTGAAGCAGCAGCACGACAACATCATGTTGATGATTTTCTTTCGGGTGCTGAGGAGGAGGGAGATAGAAGACCAAGCTTTGGCAAATAGCAGAAACTGGTCAGTTCAACGATTGCTCTACCTCACTGCCGCATCCAGCTCAATGCCAGAAAGCAGTGGATGAAAGTGAGAAGCACGGACTGGTGGAACAGAATTGTCCTGACAGAATTTCGCTATTTATCAAATAAATGGTCTCTGCTCTTGACCAGCGTTTACTGCGTGCTGCCATCTTGAAACTTTCGAAAACAAGCCCAGCGCGGAATTTAAGCATCATGGCGACGGACGGGTGAGGGAACGAGCAGCGCAGAAAGACCGGAATTTATTTAAAGAGGAATGAGTGTTTACATGATCACGGAATTATTCTATTCGGAATTAAAATCGGAACAAACCAGCCACTTACTTCGGAATTAAGTTTAATTCGGAATGGACATTTTCATTCGGAATTAGGTGTTTAAATGGTAATTTTTAATCCCTTTAAATCAGATTTAATTTTAATTCTGAATTAAAGAGGAATTAAAATTCCCATGTAAACGCACTGAATGTGACATCACAGATCCAGATGTTTTTTTGTTTGTATTTTAATTATTTTTTATCTTCACTTGATGTAATTTCTTGCTTTTTTTTCTATAACTCTGAAGCCGGTAGCTGCAAAGATGGAAAAACTCATGAAAAAGAGGAGCCCTCCTTGGAAAAGAGGGTGTGTAGTGGGAGTGTCTGACTCCAGCCCTCAAACCTGCTGCTATGAACGAAGCAGGAAAGACGTATTTGAAAAAGAAGCTTCAGTACTGTGTTGCTGTGGTATTTTGAGAAAAGCATGACACAGATTTCATTGAGAAATCTGAAAACTGTGTCAATTTTAGGCCCCGTTTACACATAGCCGGGTATTTACAAAAACGGATATTTCCCCCTCTACGTTTTGAAAAATTCCATCGTTTACACAAGATCGTTTTCAAAATCTCTTCGTTTACACGAATCCGCATAAAAACGCTGTTAACGTCATGCCAGCCAATCAGAATCCTGGAAAAAAGATCAACAAATGACACGTGTAAATTCCAGTTAAGGCTGATTTATGGTTCCGCGTTACACCAACGCAGAGCCTACGGCGTAGGGTACGCGGCGACGCACACCGTACGGCGCGCATCGCTGCGTACCTTACGCCGTAGGCTCTGCGTCGATTTAACGCGGGACCATAATTCAGGCTTTATTTCCAAGACGGAACGAGAGTCTTTCGTTGGAGTGGAGTTACTTTTAAGTGTGACTTTAAAATATAAAACAGGTAAAATACAAGAAAATATTGACGGTGGCCAAACTAATTGTAAACAGTCGCACACATGACGCTGATGACGTTTCTGTTGCATAATGTGACGTTCTGAAGCCTAAATCTCCGTTTTCCTCTGTTTAGACGCAAACGTGAAAACGGAGTTTTTGAAAATCTCCACTTTGGCCGGAGTTTTCAGAAATGATCGTTTTTGGTGACTTTGAGCTCCGTTTTCGTGTAAACGAACGGCCAAAACGCATGAAAACGCCTCAGTTTCTTGCTCCGTGTAAACGGGGCCTAAAAGAAAAAAAAAAGGTCGTACTTCTACAAGTTGAACTTGTCTGTGTGAACCTGTGATACTCACTGGGCTGGCCGGGACAGCTGAGCGCTCTCTCCAGCTCCTCCATCGCACCCTTCTTCTTCTTTAGCTTCTTCACTAGAGAATCTACAGCCTTTTCTGCCCATTTCTCCTCCTCATCCCCTTGTTTCCAGCCAAGCAGCCGCTTCACCGCCGGGCTGGTGAAGGAGAACAGGGACGTAATGGAGGTAGAGGAGTTCATTTTGGAGATGTATAAACGGGTGGCAAAATGAGCCGATAGGTCCGGTTAATGGGATAAGAGCTCCCTCGAGGACAGGAAAGAAGAGGCAAATAATGAGTAGCCAGGATAGAAGGGGAAGAAAAGAGGTAAAGATAAAAGAGGTAGCGTGGTGAGTCTGTGTAAACAGTTTTTTTTTTTTCTTGTATTTGGCTGTTAACTTCCGAGCAGCCTTGGTGGAGGAGCTGGACTCCGGCCAGCACAGTGCAAACTGAAAATCCCCTCTCTGTGTTGGCACAAAGGGGATTTGGTGGCTCTGGATTCAGAGTATCCTGCAGGGAAGGTTATTCCTCACATAGCCAGAGATCCAGGTCAAGTTTCAATCACCTGGAGAGACATGAGACACTGTATTAACTGACAGCTCAGCCCAAACAGACGCAGAGTTGGAGGTTAAAGTAAAGCTAAAGAGGTCTTGTGCTTTGTCACTGAGGTGTAAGTTGTCTGAAGAGATAAGTCCAGCCAGAGGGATCAACGCAGAAACCCAAATCTTCTCATATTTAATGAACTTTGCATTAGAGGTGGGTTTCAACGACGACTTAACCGTCTCAGAAAGAGCAGGACAGTACGGCCAGGCTTGTTCCTAGAATCACCAATAATGAGGAATGTCCTTTCTGGCCTCTGTTTCTATGATCATGCCACTGACGCCCAGGAGCCATACTGTCTGGCCAGAACACATCACAGGACAGGAGGGGGAGCGGGAGCCAGGGAGGGAGACCGGCAGAGTGTTCTCCTTGTGTTTCTGTCTTTCTACTGAGTCTGGAGAGCATTGTCAATTACACACATGCCTGCGACGAGGTAGAGAACTACAAAAAAGTCTGCAATATATACCACTATTTGCTCCGGTAGAAGCATCTTACTGATGAATCCTGCACACTTTTTATTTTCTCTTCCAATATTCAATTTGGAATTCTCTGAGATGTAATTAAGTCACTTTTGTACAGACTCATATCCGGCACTTTGAAAACCTCATATTGTACATTTCTGTTTATACATTTTCTCTCTTATATATTTGCTTTATATTTTATATTTGTATTGTATTGCACCAATCACCACAACAAATTCCTGGTGTGTGTTTAACAAACTTGGCAATAAACCCTTTTCTGATTCTGATTCTGATTCTACAAAGTTATTTACTTTGGAAGGTTTCACGCTTGAGCTTTTTGGTAGAAAAATGCATATGTTTACATATCATAACTCCATATTCCAACTCACTTTGCTTATTTTGCATTTCTCCACATGCCTCTTTCTTTGTTTAGGTGCAGGAGATGCAGTTTTTTTTTTACTTTCTATCAAGACAAAGACTTTGTAACTAAGTCAGCTTGTAAGTACTACAAACCACAACTTTTGGCACATTTTAGGATTCTGAAATATACAATAAATCTACATAAGAGGCTACTCTTAAATTGTGAAACTCTGGGTTAAAATGGATCTAAAATGACCACAGGTAATGAGTACTGTGCATGCATACCTACATTATGCTCTGTGCTGGTTGGCAGCAGTGTGAGCAGCACTGGTCTGCAGCAGCAGACACGCAGACAGCTGGGCTTTTACAATGACAGCAGAAGCGCACCAGCTCAGTGCGGGATCAGTGCGTCCGCGCTGCCTTTTCTGCAGCTTTATGGAGCCTGGCGTCGCTGTGTCTGCGGCCGCAGATAGGCTAATTACCTAATGCTTTATCACCACTACACCCCTTCCCAAAAAAGTAAACACTCCGGCTTCCCTTTACTATCACTAGCATTGTAGAAAACCCCGGGTTCATCCTAAACATGTACACCCTGAAGCAGAAACGCGCACCAGAGGGCTCATGTTTCAACAAACATGCAATTATTTACAGGTAGCCTACTAGTAAGATCACATTTAAACATTTACTGGTATATACTCATTTATAATTATAAGACAATTAATTGCACTATGTCACTGACAAGAATAAAGAGAATTAATTGTATATGATCCACAAAAAGTTTCACTAGTTACTGTAGTTACTGTACTTCCTTGCGTTGCAAAAGCTTTACGCAACTCTTTAAAACAACAACAGAGTTCCAAAAGGAATACTTATCCATAACAGTTTAAACCCTGTAAAATAACATGAACATTTGTGCAAAGTAGTATCTGGTTTATTTATTTCCTCACCTCGGTTGTGATGACAAGTGCACGGCGGAGCAGCGTGGAGGATTCCCCGTCACTAGTGGGTCAGCAGGCGCACTGGCTGGAGGTGTGTGTGTGTGTGTGTGTGTGTGTGTGTGTGTGTGTGTGTGTGTGTGTGTGTGTGTGTGTGTGTGTGTGTGTGTGTGTGTGTGTGTGTGTGTGTGTGTGTGTGTGTGTGTGTGTGTGTGTTCACGCTGATGTGTGAAGACAGCGTCGCTGAAATGAAGCATCCAACCGGTTTTTCAAAATAAAAGCCTCCCTTCACCCATGTATAGAGGGAATGCGCATGACGTCACAGATGCAACTTCACAGCGGGTTACGCCCACTGAGTGGCAGAAAGGGCCAACCCCAATACACCCCCTACTTTCTACCACTACCCCTAAAAAAGAAGCCACACATTTTTAGGGCCCTTGTAATCTTCCCAGGGCCCTGTCCCAATACACCCACTAGTACTACTACTTTTCAGCACTACCCCTAAATGTTGCATGCTACATCACTGCGTGGTTTACGTTCGGGTACGTAAGCGACTGCGTAGTTACGTTTGCACATACCTCACACCATATCAAGAAGCCGACAGTTAAAGGAGCCGTCTGTAAGAAATGTCCAAAACTGGTACTGCAGTCACTTTCAAAATATTGTTGAGCGGCGTGTACCCTCCCCCTCCTCCCCCCGACCAGAGGTTGCCAGGTAGGCTGCAGAATGCAGCAGGAACGTAGGCTGCCATGGCTGCGATAATTAGAGCCGAGCTGGCAACCCGGATGCCGAAACAATACTGACTTGGTGATTGGGAGATAGGTGGAGGGTGGAGCTTCAGAAACAATACTGACTTGGTGATTGGGAGATAGGTGGAGGGTGGAGCTTCAGAAACAATACTGACTTGGTGATTGGGAGATAGGTGGAGGGTGGAGCTTCAGAAACAATACTGACTTGGTGATTGGGAGATAGGTGGAGGGTGGAGCTTCAGAAACAATACTGACTTGGTGATTGGGAGATAGGTGGAGGGTGGAGCTTCAGAAACAATACTGACTTGGTGATTGGGAGATAGGTGGAGGGTGGAGCTTCAGGCCAAAACAAAAAATGACAACATAAACATCAGTTGAGGGCTGCAACTCTTCTTTTTAAACTGGAATATCCTGGCTTGAGTGCTGTTGTCAGTGACATAAGTATTTGAAATGAACATGATTTTTAAATGTCTGTTGACATATCGGGGTCATTTTATGATTCATTTTATTATTGCTCTTACATACAGCTCCTTTAAAAGCTGTTTTAATTTCAGCTGTAGCGCTGTTAATATGCCACTTTATTAAGTTTTAATATTTTTTCAGGCGTAAAAGTAACCGTTAAGATCCCCAACCTGGGCTCAGTTTATCCAAATAACGCCTGTTAAGAAATTTGATCCGATGTTTTCGGCATTGATAAGAGCCGCCGGCTTGGAGCAGCAGCAGCAGCAGATCACGTACAGACGTGATCGCCAGGTCAACCTGCGCCGTCGTCCCGGGGGAGAAACCTGCAGCTCTGTGGAGAATTACCACTGGCTGAAATAAATCATTTAGGAAGATAAATGTTGGTTTAATAGATGAAATCTAACATTTGCACTTACGCCTGTTAAGAAATTTGTTCCGACTAGGGTGCATCTGAAGGCTCAGTCCCAATACTCCCACTTCCCCTACTTTTCAGCCCTACCCCTAAATTTTGCGCGTTCCCGTGAGGGTAGTGGTGTCCCAATTCCTCTTTTCACCTAGGGGTAGTGGGGAATACGAGGGTAGTGGATATGAATCTGGCCCTTCACAGCTAGGGATTTCGGATGCACCCTAGTTGACCGAGGGCTGGAAAAATTTCCCAGAATGCTTTTCGTCTTCATTTGCGGACTGAATAAAAAAAAAACATGGCGGACATTTTTTAGTTATTTTTTAGTGAATAAAATCAATATTTTGAGTTAGTTTCTGCATAAAAATCCGTTTTGATTACATTTCTAGCGAGAAATATATATTTTAGTTTCATAATATTCACTCAGTGAATGTACATAATCACTCATTGCCCGTTGTTGCGAAGTCTTTTTCAAACCTCGCCAGAATAAAGGCTGATTTATGGTTCCGCGTTACACCAACGCAGAGCCTACGCCGTAGGTTACGTGGCGACGCGCGCCGTACCCTGCGCCGTACCCTGCGCTGTACCCTGCGCCGTACCCTGCGCCGTAGGCGCTGCGTCGATTTAACGCGGAACCATAAATCAGCTCCGGAGCCGGCAGGCAAAAATCCCGAAATTTTCGGAGCAAATTTCTTAACAGGCGTAGCTACAACTGTTAGATTTCATCTATTAAACCAACATTTATCTTCCTAAATGATTTATTTCAGCCAGCGGTAATTCTCCACAGAGCTGCAGGTTTCTCCCCCGGGACGACGTAGCAGCTTGATCACGTCTGTATGTGAGCTGCTGTAGCTCCGGGCCTCTTCTCCGAAAACATCGGGCCAAATTTCTTAACAGGCGTTATTTGGATAAACTGAGCCCAGGTTTGGGATCTTAACGGTTAATTAAAACTTAATAAAGTGGCATATTAACAGCGCTTCAGCTGAAATTAAAACAGCTTTTGGCTCTCAGCTTCCTGATTTTAGGGGTGGTGCTGAAAGTAGGAGTAGGGGGAGTATTGGGACAGGACCCTGGGAAGATTTCAAGTGCCCTAAAATCTGTGGCTTCTTCTTGTAGGGGTAGTGGTAGAAAGTAGGGGGTGTATTGGGATTGGCCCGAAATCCCTAGCTGTGAAGGGCCAGATTGATAACCACTCGCCCTCGATATCCCCACTACACCTAGGTGAAAAGAGGAATTGGGACACCACTACCCTAACGGGAATGCGCACATTTTAGGGGTAGGGCTGAAAAGTAGGAGTAGTGGGAGTATTGGGACAGGGCCAAAGACTGAGTGGCAGAAAGACTGAGGCCCAATCCCAATTCGCCTTCACTCGCCCTTCTTTTCTACACTTGCCCTTCTTTTCTTTCTACCCCCTAAAAAAGAAGGGGGAGATTTTAGGGCACTTGAGATCTAGGGCACTTGGCCCAGGTGCCTGTCCCATTTCTCCTACTCCCCCTTGTTTTCATCCCTAACCTGATCAGGAAGCAGAGAGCTAAAAGCTGTTTTAATTTCAGCTGTAGCGCTGTTAATATGGCACTTTATTAAGTTTTAATATTTTTTCAGGAGTAAAAATAACCCTTAAGATCCCCAACCTGGGCTCAGTTTATCCAAATAACGCCTGCTAAGAAATTTGACTCAACGTTTTCGGAGATGAGAAGAGCCACCGGCCCCGGGGAGCAGCAGCAGCTCACGGCCGGGTCAACCTAAACCGTCGTTCCGGGAGAGAAACCTGCAGCTCTGTTGAGAATTACGCTGGCTGAAATAAATCATTTAGGAAGCTGTTGGTTTAATAGATGAAATCTAACAGTTGTAGCTACGCCTGTTAAGAAATTTGCTCCAATATTATGAAAGTAAAATATACATTTGTGGCTAGAAATGTAATAAAAATGCATTTTTATGCAGAAACTAACTCAAAATATTGATTTATTCACTAAGAAATGTCCGCCATGTTTTGTTTTTTGATTCAGTCCGCAAATGACGACGAAAAGCATTCTGGGAAATTTTCATAGCCCCTCGCTCGCGAAGTCAGCATGTGAAATCACTCGATCCGTAGGGGCTATTCTCAGCCCCTAGCCCTCGTTATGCCCACTCCCCCTAGGTGAAAAGAGGAATTGGGACACCACTACCCTCACGGGAACGCGCAAAATTTAGGGGTAGTGAAGAAAACGAGGGCGAGGGGGTCAATTGGGACGCAGCCTGAGTGGCAGTGTAAACTTTCAGTTTGAGCAACTGGAAAACATCTAAAATGGGAAACAGCTGTTGGGCAATCGACTGTACTCATAGATTTAGCAAGAAATCGGAGTTATTATTTTACAGACTGCCAAAAAATAAGCTTAAGAGAGACAAATGGATCGCTGCAATTCACAGAAACAACTAGATTCCAGGACAGAAACGTGGATTTGTGGTTCCCATTTTGTATCAGGTAATGTTGGATTTTTGGGTAGCTAACGTTAAACGGTCAAATCATAAAGTTCGGTGTCCTCTTCACTTTAATTTCTACAACAAATCCTGCCTTGAAGTCGGACCAAGCGTCAAGACTTTTGTAAGCCTTCAAGCTTTGCTTCGTGTATTTCCCCAGCGTAGAAATTAAATACCTATAAATATCAGGAAACTGGATTTGTGGTCAAATATTAATGTCCATGGACCACTGGTTCTTGGGGTAACTGTACCAAATATTAATGTCCATGGACCACTGGTTCTTGGTAACTGTACCAAATATTAATGTCCATGGACCACTGGTTCTTGGTAACTGTACCAAATATTAATGTCCATGGACCACTGGTTCTTGGTAACTGTACCAAATATTAATGTCCATGGACCACTGGTTCTTGGGGTAACTGTACGGGTCACTGTCAAGTCCAACTGCCTTTAGTTTAAGCCGATAATCAGCTGTTATCCCGTCTTCTCCACTAGTTGCAGCCATTTTTGCCACTCAGTGTGAGTAAGGGGGCTGGTCCAGTGGGGAAGTGACGTCAATGCATACCCTATATTGCATCGATTCATAAATAATTTCAACACTTAACAAATTTTTTCCAGTCCATTGTGGCTTTTTTTCGTGCTATTTTTGCTCTGCAATGGTTGACAGTGTATAGGATCATCTTCTGCCTATTGATTTGGCATAGTTTTTATCTCGTAACATAATTCATCCATAGACTATATTTAGAATCCTTCCTACTTATCTGGCCCTGGGACTACGGAAGAGTATTAGGGCCGGGCAGGAGAAAAATAAAAATAACATTTTAGAGGAGGAAGATTTTTTTTTCATTATGCACTTCGAGAAAAAAGTTGAAATGTCGAGAAAAAAGTTGAAATGTCAAAAATAATGTTGAAGTACAATTTCGACTTTTTCGACAATTTCAAGGTGACATTTCGACTTTATTCAAGAAATTGTATGTCAACTTTATTCTCAAAATTTCTACTTTATTCACGAAATTGTATTTCAACATTAATCTCGACATTTCGTAGAGGAGAAAAAATATTTGAGGGGAAGATTTGTTTTTATTGTGCACTTCGAGAAAAAAGTTGAAATGTCAAGATTAATGTTGAAATACAATTTCGAGAAAAAAGTCGAAATGTTGAGAAAAAAAGTCGAAATGTCGAGAATAATGTTGAAATACAATTTCAAGAATGTGAATAAAGTCGAAATTTCGCCTTTTTTCTCAACATTTCAACTTTATTCACAAAATTTCGAATTTTTTCTCAACATTTCGACTTTTTTCTCGAAATTGTATTTCAACATTAATCTTGACATTTCAACTTTTTTCTCAAAGTGCATAATGAAAAACAAAAATCTTCCTCCTCTAAAAATATGATTTTTATTTTTCTCCTGCCTGGCCCTAATACTCTTCCGTAGTTGTCACGCATCGTCTGTCTGGTAATATTTAAAATTTGTGCTGTTGATGCACAAAATAATAATAATATATACATTTTTTTTAAAGAAGCTCTTCCGCTTTTATTGTGGAGGTCCGGCCAGCGCGGGTTCCGGTGCCGGGCTGCCGCGGGTTTGTCTCTTGTCTCGGCTCCTGCAGCCGCAGCACAGCGCCACACAGCCGCGCTCCGCGCAGCCGCCGGCGTCAGCCTGGCTGGAACCTCAGCGCCTCGGTGCCAGATCCCTCCGCCTTCCTCCTGCTGGAACTTTCCCAGGATCTCCGACGCGGCGCTCACGCTCGCGACGGCCACCTGAAGCCTGATTTATGGTTCTGCGTTCAATTGACGCAGACCTTACGCTGTAGGCTCTGCGTCGGTGTAACGCGGTACCAAAAATCAGCCTTGAGCCGTTCATCACACGGGGAGCCTGGAACCAAACAATCCCACCTGTTCTCCTTTCTCTGTCTATTTGAGAAACTTTCCGGGCAATGTGTGCTACTTTTCAGAGGTGCAAACACCTGAGCTTTTATTACAAAAATAATAATTGCAATATCGTTTTTATATAATAACACACATATTAAACAATGTTCCTGTGGTAACGCCTGCACACTCCCCTCCCCTCTCACACAAACACACCCTGCACCTGTATGGCAAAGCAAAGGTGAACGTTATTCTGACTGATTTACTTTTCAGTTTCCATACACGCATGGTTGGACATCTTCCGTAAGATATTTATTTCTCCGGAAGCAGAGTAATGTATTAAGTAAGTATTGTCTAAGCACGCAGTCTCGTAATTGCGGATGGATACGAGCCTTTATTGGGAGTGCTGTGACGGGTCCAGTTAATGACGCAAGCCCGGCTGGCGACAGCGAGTCTACAAGTTTGACATTTTCACAGTTTACAACAACTGCTGCGGGATGTAACGACACTCCAAACACGAAGTGAAACCTCTGTGGCGAGTCTGTCCATAGAAAAAAAAAACCCGGACTCATTCCCCCTCCACCCACCAGGTGAATGAACAAAGTAGTTCTGCTGGCGGAGTGCCACAAATAAGGTGGTTGGTTAGAGCCGGGGGTCTACAAAGTCATGTACAGGGATCCCCAGGGTCAAGGAAAGATTTCTCATGAATAAATCAATGATGGGCACTTTAATAACTACCTGTCCCTTCATCTTATACATGAAGGCATATCTGTCTTAAAAGAAAAAGGGTATCCACTTAAACAGAAACTAGTCAAGAAGAGTCATTTAGATTGATCAGTAATCTGGAGCCATAACTGACTAGAGGCAAATGTAAGGTTCTGTTTGGACACCAGAGCAGATTGTGCAGGCAGGAGGGTGGAAATGTGCAGATCACGATGAAGCGTGTGTCCTGTCTGGTTCCAGAGGACAGACAGGCAGCCGGGACACAAACAGGATGCTCTCCCCGGGGCTCTGCCAGGCATCTGTGCGACTCTCAGACCTCAGACTTGCACAAGAAAAAACAACGCTATTAAAGTTCATTTACTCTGACCACAAAAACGCTTACTGGTTTCCATCCAAGAAGTCTTTGTGAGGATTAGGAGACAACTGGAGTGAATATAGTGATAAATAACGTAATCAATGGTTTCCAGTGTCCCTTCATATCAAAGCAGCACAAACCCTGCCTCGTTTGCCCCGTGACATAAACTTTGTTGGATGATAAAGTCGTTCATTTTAGTAGTAAAGAGGCTAGATCCTGCAGACTTGATGTAATGTCAGTCATCATCACTGTCGAGATTACATCCAAGGTAAATATTGTCACAAGATATGAAACTCTCCTGGAAGTGACACTTTGTGTGGTTTGTCCAAAGAAGCAAACTGATAAAAAGTAAAAACTTTAACATTAAACATTAAAATTATGAAGATTTAAATGCATCTTACATTTGAGGTCCATTGGATATTGTTGGCTTTGCCTTTGCACAACAAAGACCTTAAGTAACTGAATTAATTGGGTTAAATGGATGTAATAATGCTGTGTCATCAAAGATTTCAGACCCAGCAGTGTACAAGACCAAGCCTCCTACTCTGTATTGTTGTTAAACTGGAGTTTTGTTTTCTATGCATTGATTTTACATTTATATGGTTTGGTGTGTGCACTTATTGCAGGAGCAGGTACTTCTGAAAAAGCATTTGAAATCGAATGTTTCATTATTTCTTCTGGAAAATTAAATGATTAAAAAAAACACAACTGAAGAGTTTCCAAATAAATTGGTGCACAGCTTTGTGCACCTGCTAGTAGGATAAAACTCATGATCAAATCATATGTAATTTACTTTTTTTCCCCATTTAGTTACAAGTCAGCCAGCTTAAACCACAGTCATGATTCCTCCAAAATAAAACCCTGTCATTGTGAAAAAACTCCCATCATAATCATTCTCCCTGTGAGAATCATGCCAAGCCAGCAAAATATGCACATTTTTTACAGTATACTCATTTACAACATTAAACTTTAAGTAACTCAGTACATGGTTCAATCATACAGACATTCTGTAAGACGTGGCAATGGAAATGTATGTGTAACAGCGGCCATAACGAGCCAATATCCACATAAAAAGGCAGACGCATAAGGAAACCCACAACTGTGTGTCTGGAAGAGACACAGATTGATACGTCGCGGGTGATTACAGTCACCGCCGGACACAGTTGTAATCCCAGCTCACTGAGAGGCTCGGTGGCCTGTGATAGGACGTCCTGTGAGCCACGGGCTTCTCTGATTGGCTAATCAGTCTTATCAGGTGACTGCAGTTTCCAGGCTCCGGTGATGTAGCGCAGGCGGATGAAAACCAGGTCTCGGCCCATCTGCAGCCAGCTCCAGAACGGGACCAGCTTGGACCCTGGCAGAGACCAAACACACGCATTTCATTTACAAATGTCATTTCAGAAGAACAAAAAAAGAAGAAATATGCAGATTTGGGGACATTTACATCAGATGGGCCACACAATAAATTAAAAATATTTTTAAGAAGCAGACATAAAGAGATGTATTTTACAATAAAACAATAACAATAAAACAATAAAAAGGTGCAACAGTGACAGGACGTGTCACCTTAACCAGTGAAAAACTCACCTTCTATTTCAGTCCAGTTGACAGCCACCTCTGCTATGGGGATTTTATAACACTGGGCAATATACAGAAGCTCCACGTCAAACGCCCTGACAGAGGGAAGAAGTTCACATATTCACGAGATGAATTCAAATGGAGGTTTGACTGAAGCTTAAAGTGATGGAGGTTATTTTACGGGCTGCAGAACCTCAATATGTCTGGTACCAATGCTGCTTTTTATCAAATCTCAGAGAGGAAGGGTTGGCACTCAAAAGTAGATTATTTTTCTCCTCCATGTGTTTAATGTACAAAGCGGGGTGGGGGGGGCACGACACACTGCTTTGCTACAACTGCTAAATGCTTGTTAGTTATATATACGGGTCAATGACGAATAAGGATTTTCAACAGGTCAATTTTAAAATAATAAAAAAAAGAATATCTATTGCAATAGTTCAAACATTAAGAATGTTGTGTACACATAAATTCATATAAACATTTTAAATTAAGTGATTTCAGAGTTTTTTGTCAAGATGAATTGGCACTAGCCTTAAAAAAGGTCATGTGGTGCAACCATGATTCATATTAAAATACATTAATTTCCTTAACATCTTGACATCTTTTTTTTTTTTTTTACAAGTTTTCAGTATTATACAAAAATGGTTGTTTTTTTAATGGTTGCGCCACATGATATTTCATAAAATGGACGTTATCATCAGTCAAACTTTGTTTGTATATTATGATGGAAATATACATACAAATGTGTTGTAATCTTACACACTACAAGACATTTGGGAAATCATGCAGATAGGGCAGAAGATTGATTTAAATACATTTAGAGTAATTTCAAATAAGTTTTCAAAACAAGAGTCATGGTCGGACGGTCGCACCACATGACATTTTGACGCTTAAAACAACAACAAAATCCCAAATAACCAGTATTTTTTGTAAAATTCAAGTGAGTCCATATGTGGGACAGGTAGTTCAAATATATGGTACTTTGATTCCATTTAAACCTTTTTTGAATTGAAAGAAAAATCTGTTTTTCAGAAAATATAGGCGTCACGTCATTGACCCATATATATATATACGGTATATATATATATATATATATATATATATATATATTCTTTAATATTTATAATGTATGTTTAATCTCTTTGCTGTGCATAGGTGACCATGTTCTGACTGTCTTTTTTCTTGCAATTTTAATCCATCTTATTTTTGCTGCTTTTTTTTAACTTGTTTTTATTGTAGCACTTTGAGATTTGTTTCAAATATAAAGTGCGTTATAAATAAAATGTATTATTACTACCGTATTTATTATTGTTAACAGACAAGTACCTTAAGACAATTTCTAATGTTTTATTAGACCAAGATCAAAAGAAAAAGTTAAAAGTGTAACAGTCTTTTGGAGGATTGAGACTAAATATAGGTGAAGAAACCTCACCAGTTACACTAGTCATTTTTGGTGCGATAAACTGAAATTCATCATTCCTGATGACCATCTTATTAGTTTCAATATCATATTCAAATGCACGTCACTGCAACAGCTACGGTATTACCCGGCGGTTTGCAGGTCCTTACCATCGCTCCACGTGAAGGGAGGAGAACGTCTTGAGAGCAGCTTCCCGTGTGAAGAGCTTGAAACCACACTGAGTGTCCTGGATCCCCCTCACGCAGAAAAACCACACCAGGAAGTGGAAGCCGTACATAAGAAATGTACGAAACATTGACCGCTAAGGAAAAAACATTTACTTATTTATTGTAAGGTTATAGCACTTCCTTAAGTACTTATATCTTCATGGAGACGAGAAAAAATATATTACCTGAGCGACAGAATCTTTTTCTAGGTGAGCTCTGGAGCCGCATGAAATGGCCAAGTTCTCCTGTGTGTAAGAGAGGCATTGTTTCCATATTAACTAATAATATTAATAACATACCTCAAAATACATGCATGACAAACAAAAGAAAGAAAAGCAGAACAAAACCCTACCGGTCCAGGATTGAGGTCTTTAAGTCCAGCCTCCACTTTCTCAACGTCACAAAACCTTGTGGCTCCATCAGCGTCTGCCATCAGGATGAACTTCCCCCTGGAGCTCAGCGTTCCCTGTGAGAGCAGACCAGGAGACAACGTCAGTCCGGCCCGGTGCCGCTGCGCTGCACCGCATTCAGACACGGATCAACTCCCAACCTGGGTTCAGGAGGCTGACACCACCTTTAAAACCAAACTGAAAACCTTTCTATTTAGTAAACCTCTAGTCAGTGTTAGTAAACCTCTAGTTAGTGTTAGTAAACCTCTAGTTAGTGTTAGTAAACCTCTAGTTAGTGATAGTAAACCTCTAGTTAGTGATAGTAAACCTCTAGTTAGTGATAGTAAACTTGTAGTTAGTGTTAGTAAACTTGTAGTTAGTGATAGTAAACCTCTAGTTAGTGATAGTAAACTTGTAGTTAGTGTTAGTAAACCTCTAGTCAGTGTTAGTAAACCTCTAGTCAGTGTTAGTAAACCTCTAGTTAGTGATAGTAAACTTGTAGTTAGTGTTAGTAAACCTCTAGTCAGTGTTAGTAAACCTCTAGTCAGTGTTAGTAAACCTCTAGTTAGTGTTAGTAAACCTCTAGTTAGTGTTAGTAAACCTCTAGTTGGTGTTAGTAAACCTCTAGTTAGTGTTAGTAAACCTCTAGTTAGTGATAGTAAACCTCTAGTTAGTGTTAGTAAACCTCTAGTCAGTGTTAGTAAACCTCTAGTTAGTGTTTAATAAATGCTGCAGGAGGGCACCGACATGATCCACTGGGCGGTGAACATCATCCTTCCTCTCCTCTCCAGGTTTCTTCCTCCTAAAGAGGAGTTTTTCTTGCCACTGTTTGGCTTAAGGTTTTTCTCCCACTAGGGGAGTTTTTACCTGCCATTGTTTATGTAATAATGTTCTGGGGCCTCATCTATAAAGCTTGCTTGCGCAGAAAAAGCGCCTGAAAGTTGCGGAAGCCACCTTCTACGCAAATCCTCGGATCTAAAAAGAAAAAACTAACCGAAAAATCTGCGTATCTTTACGGCAACTCGGACCCTCCCGTAAGAATTTACTTAAGACACGGGGAACTGGCGACGCAGGGATTGAGGTGGTGAAATGAAGCCAGATTCATGTCATACTCTTAATAATGTCATCACATATCACAACATATGTCAGGCTTAAAATAATAAAATAATAAAATAAAATAAAATAAAATAGCGCTGATCGTGTTCCTCTGTGTGAAGCTCAGTCAGTCAGGACTCTGGTGCTGCTGGAGCTGCAGCCTCTTCTTCACCCGCTTTAGGACAGAACAAATGAGGGGCTGCGTTTAGGGAGCCCCACGGAGCCCCTCATTTCTTCCCTAAAGGGACTCAGATTTTTTTTCATATATATGAGTTTTACGCGCACGTGAAACCTTTACGTGCTGCTTGTATATGGTGCCTAAATTAGGGTCCCGCGTTAAAACGACGCAGAGCCTACGGAGTAGGGTACGCGGCGACGCGCACCTACGCCGTAGGCTCTGCGTTGGTGACGCAGAACCATAAACCCGCCCTGAGCAGCTCTGAGGAGAGACGGGAGAGGAGGAGGAGGGGGAGCGGGGGGTGAAGCGGGGCTGCCTGCGGGGCCGTTTTCGTATCACTTTCATACAGTGTCTTGATAATTTGCAATTTAAGGCTGAGCCTACCGTTAGTTTTTAAACTTTAAAAAGTAAGGGGAAAAAAAACATGATTTTGAAAAGACGGGGGGACGTGTGTCCCCACTGTTGCGCCGGGGAACTCACGGCGTTTAGCGCAGCAACGACGTGCTGCCACTCACTCGCTTTATTTTATTGTATACTATTTATATACTTATTCTAACTTTTACTGTGACCACCAAATAATGTGGTGTTCCTGTCCTCCACATCATCTCTACAACATCTAGGTCTCCGTGAAAGTCAGTGTCACGGTGGCTGCTACTTCTAATTCATTCTGACAAACCATGGATCTGCGCCAAACAGGCTGCAGGGAGCCACTGCGCATGCTCAGCAGGCTCATCCATATGCATTTCTGGGCGTGATAGGAGGCGGATTCAGCTACGCAACCTTCCAGCTGGACTGCGTGGAAGTCTGCGTGCACATGGTTTTATTGATCCGGATTTTTTTTTGCGCACGGCATTTTCGGCTTTTGAGCGTACGTGCACTTTTAGTATGAATCCTACGCAGTCCATTTTAAATGAGGCCCCTGGTCTCTGGAAAGATCTTAGAGACAACTTCTGTTGTAATAGACGCTATATAAATAAAATAAAATTGAATTGATCTCTGGTCTCACCATGCGCACCGCTCCCCCTTTCCCCCTGTTCTGCACCAGCGTCAGCACCCGGATTTTATCTGCACTGTACTTCCTGGTGTACCGCAGAGCAACCTGCCAACACATCACAACAACAATCCATGACATGACTAATATTTACTGTTATATTCTTAGCTCAGCTAAATCTAATGAGGGGGAAAATCCCCAAAAAGTTAAAAATGATTACCTCTGTGGTTTTGTCCTTACTGCCATCATCAACCACGATGACCTCATAGGTGAAAGAGGGGTTTTGTTTCTGCGGTGAGGCAATAATGAGAGGGATTTGTAACATTACAGGCACTTTATACACGTCAATGCTGCCACCTAGTGGGGAAAAACATCTTTGGACGTAAGAACATCTACTTCACCTCTGAGAAGACGTTTAAATTAGGCCTGTGTTATAAAAATGGATTTTTCCAATTCTGAATCGATTCTCATATTAATTCCCATTACAACATTACATGTACTACATTACAACTTTTGGTATTTTTGTGTTCATGCCCAAAAAAGGATGTTCTGTTGGGCATGATTTTTTTGCCTTTAAATATGTTTAAAGGTATGAAAACATTAAAGTTTTCACTTATAATTGCATAAATTGTCTATATTTAATTTCATTTGCATAAAACGCTATAAACCAAATTCTCAAAAATTAAAAACCCGAAAAAGACTGAAAATGGAAAAAATTTAAACGGAATCTGGGAAAGAATAAAACCGATTTCATATATCTCTGTTTCCTCCCTGGATCTGTTTGGTAATTCTGACCCACACGATGTTTCTGAAAGCAGTTCTATCAGCATTCTGGGAGCTGATTGGTCTTTACAGCATCATTAGCTGACAATACTTGCTGTTGAATCTCAATATAATACCAGTATTCATATGTTGCAGAACTACACAGTCATATAATTCATGCAACAGCTCAAAAAACAGTTTTAATAACACTAACCCAAATCAATATCGGAATCGAATTGAACCAAATCTTGATAATCGATTCTGAATCTTAAGAATCGGAATCGATTCTTGACATTTGAATCGATCCCCAACCCTGGTTTAAATGCACTTCAACAGCTGCTTTTTGTAGATCACTTGTTTCACTTGTGTTAACTGCTTTGTTAGATTAGTACTCACAAATGACGGCGGTGGGCTTGATAATTACCTGTCTCTTTTCTAGATACTCCATAGCTTCATCCAGCATCACAGGCACTAAGGTGAAACAGAGTTATGAGATTAAACCTGTACCAGCTTTCATCATTGCCAGCCAACAGATGGTACAGTCATTCAACCTGCACTCTCTCTTCCTCTCGTACAACTGGAAATCATATTAAGATGATTCCTCACAGTCTGCTGTGCCTGGATTTTAACGTTCATAGTGAACTGAGTGTGCAGAAGCTCCAGAGACAACAGCCGGCAACACTCACTCCGGAGTTCTTCGTTGTAGGCCGGGATCACCACCGAGAGCTCCCTGGACTGGGGATCATGTAGGCTGGGGAAGGGCCGCTCCTCCCCTGTGGCAGTGAGGAAATATTTCTCCTTCTCGTGGCGTACCAGGTTCACCATCCCACCAGTTAAATGTGCTATTAAGAACACCTGTAAAAAGGAAGACAAACGAGAACAGAGTTCTACTTAGATTTCCTACAAAATATCTGTGTGTTTCTGCAGAGTACAAACTGATTCTAATTGGTGTAAGTTGAATCTTCAAGCGCATGGGAATGTACAGTGTCTCATACAAGTGTGGATATTCAGCAAAATCTCTCCTAAAAACAAGTGCCCATGTTGTTCTACTGCTCCAGTCTTCTTTGTCTGGTGTGTTTTGTATTAATCTTGCAAAATGTTACAAGTCACACCTACGTTTTCTCGCCTGCTTGTGATCAGCCACAGATACAACCAATCAATCCCTCCAGACCGGTGCATATGATGAACTTCACACCACTCTTACTCCTGCTGGAGCTTCATGTTTGATCTTGCATGACTGCAGTCAGACATCTTCCTGTTGTGCTTTTTTGTCCACACCATCAGCGGCTGCTCTATGCATGCTCAGGACGGGGAGGGAATTCAATCAGGAAGGAAGATTCAACGTTTGTTTCTTCCCTTTTGCTAGGCTGCTTTATACGAATCGCCATTATGAGAATATAATTACAGGACTGTCTCAGAAAATTTGAATATTGTGATAAAGTCCTTTATTTTCTGTCATGCAAAAATGTCATACATTCTGGATTCATTACAAATCAACTGAAATATTGCAAGCCTTTTATTATTTTAATATTGCTGATCATGGCTTACAGCTTAAGAAAACTCAAATATCCTATCTCAAAAAATTTGAATATTCTGGGAAACTTAATCTTAAACTATAAACCGTAATCAGCAATATTAAAATAATAAAAGGCTTGTAATATTTCAGTTGATTTGTAATGAATCCAGAATGTATGACATTTTTGTTTTTTTAAATTGCATTACAGAAAATTTAAAGAACTTTATCACAATATTCTAATTTTCTGAGACAGTCCTGTATAATAAACTGGATTGCCCTGTAACTGACTGGATTATACACAGATTATGATAAGTATTATTCATCTGAAACATAAATCAACTTGTTTCCTCTCTCTTCAAAGTGCCCTGGGATCACTTTTATTGCAAACTGGTGGTAACCCCCAGAAAAAAATACAATTTGAATTTTCCATTGTGTGCATGACTTGAGTCAGCCCCACAATGACTCCACTTTAAAAGGAGATATTTAAGGACCTTTTATGAGAAATTGACACAATTTCCTGAGCCATCAATGAAAGGTCTGACATGCCACCACAGAGATGTCGTACAAAAGCTCCCTTTCCAACCTGACTTCACAGCAGCCGTGTAAGCAGCAGCACTCCACTTCATGCCAGCCCCTTTTCCACGGGGAGTCCACCTTTTCAATGAAGTTGGGTCACACAGGGCTTACCTTAAACTCATACAGTAGCGTTGTGTTTACATGCTTTCCTCACATAAACAACCAATCCCATGTCTTGGTCCTTCCATGTAAATGAGCAGGTATTGAACCCGTCCCCCACTTTTCATTGGCTGCTGCAGCAGCTGTAGCTGGCAGGCTGAAGATAATCTGCAATAGTGTGTCATTGGAGTGTTCCTTCCTTTATTTTTGAAACTTTTACCCGTGATTGATCCGGGTCTACTTGAAAACTGTGCATTATTTTCTTCCTCAAGTGCAAATATCAAGTAGTATAGTCGCAGAGGTCTCAAGTAACGAAGTACAAATACTTCGTTAACTTACTTAAGTAGAAATTTTGGTTATCTATACTTCACTGAAGTAATTATTTTTCAGACGACTTTTTACTTTTACTCCTTACATTTTCACGCAATTATCTGTACTTTTTACTCCTTACATTTTAAAAACAGCCTCGTTACTCTATTTCATTTCGGCCTTTAAAAAAAACTATCCAGTTAAATTGCTCCATCCAGATAGAGTGAATTTGGTTGTGGTTGTTTCAGATGTTCTTGTCCAGTTTTGTTCTTACATCCGTTCCCTCAGATTCCTGCAACTAAACTTGGATGTACATTCCAATAAAGGTTAGGATAAATGATAACATGCCTCTGAAGTTTGACTTTTTGCACCATTACAATACTTATAGGCAACTAGTCATAATATGTTCTGCTCTCTGAAACACATGTTAATGCTCAATAGTACACATATATGCTTCTTTAATATATTTGCATTATACTAAGATGCATTCATTTTCAATGGCTTTTGTCCTTAATGGCTTTTTTCCCCCCTTACATTACTTTTATACTTTAAGTAGTTTTGAAACCAGTACTTTTATACTTTCTTGAGTAAAAAACTTTCTACAGGAGTATTTTTAAACTCTAGTATCTATACTTCTACCTGAGTAATGAATGTGAATACTTTTGACACCTCTGTATAGTCGTGATAAAACCTTAAGCTTAGAATGGTTAAAGAAAGGCTCATTGTCAGAGTTGAACATTTGCTTCACAGCATACAACAACTACGTGGGAACTAAAACAAGTGTTTTATTACTCACCACAACCAGAGCCAGAGCTGCCAGCGCAGCCAGAACCTCCACTATTTCACACAGGAAATCCATTTCCCATCAAAGTTCCCGAGGAGACAGACTTGTGCCTGTCCGAGCTTCTTAGCCGCCTTGCAGCTCGGCCACATCCACGCTGACGAGAGAGGATGGAGGGAGGAATCTCTAGAAAACGAGCTGCTACCGCATCTCTGTCAGGCTCCAGCAGAGTTTGTTCCAACGCGGAAGTGACTGCGCTGTTGTCGACACGTCACCTTTACGGCGAGCCGGCTCCGCCACACCGCCCCCTGGCGGCCAGGGGGGGAAGCGCAAATATATATTTATATACAGGACTGTCTCAGAAAATTAGAATATTGTGATTTTCTGTAATGCAATTACAAAAACAAAAATGTCATACATTCTGGATTCATTACAAATCAACTGAAATATTGCAAGCCATGTATTATTTTAATATTGCTGATCATGGCTTACAGCTTAAGAAAACTCAAATATCCATTCTAAAAAAATTTGAATATTCTGGGAATCTTAATCTTAAACTGTAAGCCATCCTATATGGTATAGGATCTTTCCAGAGACCCAGAACATAAACCCCCGAGCAATTATTACATAAACACCTGTAGGTAAAAACTCCCCTTTAGGAAGGAAGGAAGCTGGACCAGGGCCTGGTGGACAGGAGAGACACTGACACGATGCTTAGTTGGTGCTCTGCAATTTCTTTTAAGCAATAAAAAAAGAAAAACATATTTCATTAATTTTTTAATGTCATCTTATTAATGTCTGATACACCACAACCTTGTATTGTTTTAAAAAAAAAGATTAAAAAAAATATCTTAAAATTGTATTTGTTCGATAACACTTTAGCAAAAACAGCGACATACAAATATAAATAATAATGCATAATAATGAATATAATTTCATGAAATGAGTTTAAGATGTTTATGACAGACATTAAAAGTTTAACACATAACCTGATACAATTATACACTATTTATAATGTAAACTTCAGTTAGATTTATGCAGCTGTGGTGTCATTTAGCCTATCCAAAGGTTAGTTCAGAGCCAGAATGTTCCTATTTGTTTGTAAAAACAAACAAAAAAAAACCCCAGAAAAACAGCAAGAAGTAAGAAAATAAAACTTGTTGAGTCAAATGCACTCAAAACCGGAGGCTCTAGTTTTGGCTCTCTTGGCAGTGGTTTTTGAGCCAGATGTTGTCAAAAGCTCAGGAACCAGGACCAAACCCAGGCTGCGATAATTCTTGTACGGGCAACATGTGGCCCAGATGTCAGATGTAGCTTTGACACGGAGTAGGACAAGTAATGGGCAATACAACATGTGACCAAAAGACCAGCGTAAAATGGAGATTGTGCTGAGTTATATTGCTGACTTTAAGCGGCCACACTTAACCTAAGTTAGCACCATTATTCCAGACCAAATCTGGGTCAAAGAAACTCCAGATATGGACTATGTTTGGGCTTAACTTTCTTTACTATCTGGACGGCTACCACTGATCTGACACAAGCAGCTCCAGAGTAACCAATGCCTGCAGAATAGTATAAGGAAACCCACAAACGGCAAGGACACGTGCAAAATGAATTTAGAGTTTTAATTGATAGAGTATCAAAATTTAGGTTTTTAGGTGTTATTATAGATGATAAATTGACATGGAAAGCTCATATAGCTCATGTAAAATCAAAAGTGTGCAAAAATATTTTTGTTTTGAATAAGGCTAAGTTTGTGTTAAATCATACAGTAATGAGAATTTTATATTGTTCATTAATTTTGTCTTATTTAACTTATTGTGTTGCAGTCTGGGGCAACACATATCCAACTAATATGAATCCTTTATGTTTATTACAGAAAAGACTTAGAGTTATTTACAATACGCGTTACAGAGAACACACCAACAGATTATTTATTGAATCAAGATTACTGAAACTAATGATTTAGTTAAGTTACAGACACTCACAATCATGTAACAGCTAAATGTAAAGCATTACCAGAAAACGTACAATACATGTTTACTTTCAGTTTAAATAACGAAGATAGTCGTAGAAAATTTAATTTTAAACATGTATTTGCCCGAACAACTTTAAAGCAGATGAGTGTTTCTGTTCTTGGAATTAAGTTATGGAATTCATTACATTATGATTTAAAGGGCTGTATAAACATATTTCAGTTTAAAAAGAAATTTAAAGAGAAAAAAATAGCAATGTATGGATGAAATAGTTAAAATTTATAATATATGCGTATGGAGACAGACAATCTTAGATTTTTTTGTTTTTCTTTCTTTGTGATGTTAACTAAGTAATTGTGCAGACCATCTGTTATTATTGTTCAATGTTGTTCTGAGGGAGGGGCAGGTAGAATAAGATTTTCTTCTTCCTGCTCCTTTCTGGTTATGGAATATGCTTTTGATTGTGTTGTCATTTTACTTTTTTGTTTTTTTTGTTTGTATATTTCCATGAGCGGAATAAATTCTCACTACCTCAAACTGCTGCACCTTAAAATGTTTATAATTTTTGTATATAGAAATTCCACATTTGTCTATTGTCTATTTGTCTATTGTTCATTTGTTTATTGTTTACCTTTAAGACCATAGAGAGCGAAACTACCGGAGTCAAATTCCTTGTTGGACAATGTTCGAACCTGGCCAATAAAGATGATTCTGATTCTGATTCTGATTCTGAAATAAAAATAAAATGAAATGAATTGCATGGAATTACAAGCACTGCCCTGTCACAGTATAACAGATTCATCTGAGCCAGCCCTGAGTAAAAATGCTTCAAGCCTAATCTTAAAATTAAGGATGTTGTCTACTCTTCATATTATATTATGAATGCAATTTGGAAGGATGAACCAAAATTGTATTCACAGAACTACAAATATACACCACAGGGAATCAGACACAGGAGAGCGTTTACAAACAAAAATAAATAAAAAAAGACAACAAGTCCATATATTATAGGTCAGAAAATAGTGGTTCAGTTTCTATGTGGGTATAAGGACCGGTTTGGTTTTTACATTACAGTCAGCGAGTATCTAATGTGAAATGTAATCACTTCCTGAAATAAATACCAGAATCTCAATGCTAATACACAAATACTATACGATACTAAAAAAGCAAAAATAATTTTAGTAAATATAGAAAGGACATCCTGCAGCTCATTGTAAAGGTATATGTGCAGGTTTTATATTTGTTGAGAATCTTTAGAGGAAGGTTTTAGATGGTTTATTGAGTTTAATGTAGAATATTTGAATATTAAAAAAAGACGAAATAATTTCTAACTAAAAGTATTATTATAATATAATCATAATCAGTACTGGAGTTGAGGGGGTTGAGGGGGGATGGCATCCCCCCCTGAAATAAAAACGGTCCAAATCATCCCCCCTGTAAAACTGCCATCCCCCCTTTCCATCCCTTATGTCATTTCATCAGTGAATGTGGTTTTACTGCTATTTCAACATTTAGAGTCATCACCAGAAAAATAACACCAGAAAAATAACTCATTGGACAATTTTCACCTGTTTCAAGTAAATTTTCACTTTAAATAAGTAGAAAAATCTGCCAGTGGGACAAGATTTATCTTCTCATTACAAGCAAAACAATCTTGTTCCACTGGCAGATTTTTCTACGTATTTCAAGTGAAAATCTACTTGAAACAGGTGAAAACTTAAAATGAGACATTTTAACTAGAAATAAGACAAATATTCTTGTTAAGATTGTGAGTTTTTGCAGTGATCCATTTTACTTATCCTGTGAAGGACAGAGTCATATTGATAAGTTCAGAAAACTGTTTTTTATTGTTGTGTTTTGATGTATTTGATGTAAGCCCAGTGGATATTTAAAGCTTACAGAAGGCTGCATTTAACTGCTGCTATGTCATTCCTGCAGTATTTCTGCAGGTGTTTTGGTCAGTGCTATTATTTGTAATATATTATATTATTTGTAATCAGCACAAATTATCATATGATAAAATCCACCACCCCCCTGAATTATT
Source organism: Cololabis saira (assembly GCF_033807715.1). Lineage (NCBI taxonomy): Eukaryota > Metazoa > Chordata > Actinopteri > Beloniformes > Belonidae > Cololabis > Cololabis saira. Next base: position 1,025,368 of record NC_084600.1, on the reverse strand, counting down.
TTTAAAACTCGAGTAGGCTACTGATCATAATTAATTTCCACTCGGAGATCAATAGGGTGTTTAAAATTGAATTGAAACGTTTTTTGATTCCGCGCTTTGCACCCTCGCGGCCACCGTAGTCCAAACCCACGTGGTAAATCAAAACATCATGGCGGCTGGTTTCAAGTAAGATCGCTGAAACTTTGAGTTTTTAACGAAAAATACAGCTTTGGGCTTGATTTTTTTGCCTTAGAAATTACTGAGATGTTAGCGTTAGATACGACCACATTGTATTTTATAAAGCATGTCATAGTGGGTTTAGGGAAAGCGAACTTCTGTTAGTCTGTGCGTGGATGTCCGGTAAAGTAATTTAGATTTTAGTAGATATTAAAAAAATCCTGCTAAATATTTCCCATACTCACAAAGCAGTACGTATCCACCACATTTTCAGTAGTTTCAATGGCGTTTTGTGTTTGAACACGTGTTTGTACTTGCAGGACTGCGGAGCCTCTGGAGTATCACAGGAGTTTTCTGGTTCGTGTTTCCCCCCCGTTTCAATCCATTTCATGCCACTGACTTTATCTGAGTAAATGTATTTCTTCTGCATATGTATCATCAGAGGTGTATAATCCAGGTGCCATAAAGTAAAAATCCAGTCCAGCAGTTGTTCCAACCATCACTAAACCAGCTCCTCTGCAGGTAGATGGTTGTTAGTGAAAACACCTGTTTAAAATGTACTTGCTGATCCACAGGTATATGTTTTAATGAACAAATATCAGCTTAATGTAAAGACAATTATTTGACTAATGGTACTTTGAGACTGACCCATTTCAAAATTGGTCTTAATTTAAGATTGATTCAAAGCTATTTTTTATTTAGTAAAAAACAACATCAAAGCACATTCCAGAGGTGTATACAGGACTGTCTCAGAAAATTAGAATATTGTGATTTTCTGTAATGCAATTACAAAAACAAAAATGTCATACATTCTGGATTCATTACAAATCAACTGAAATATTGCAAGCCTTTTATTATTTTAATATTGCTGATTATGGTTTACAGTTTAAGATTAAGATTCCCAGAATATTCAAATTTTTTGAGATAGGATATTTGAGTTTTCTTAAACTGTAAGCCATGATCAGCAATATTAAAATAATAAAAGGCTTGCAATATTTCAGTTGATTTGTAATGAATCCAGAATGTATGACATTTTTGTTTTTTTAATTGCATTACAGAAAATAAAGAACTTTATCACAATATTCTAATTTTCTGAGACAGTCCTGTAATCCAGGTGCCATAAAGTAAAAACGCTGCCATGTTTCTGGACCAGCCAGTACATTTAGAACAGAGGTTTTCACTAAAAACCATCTACCTGCAGATGAGCTGGTTTAGTGATGCTTGGAACAACTGCTGGACTGGATTTTTACTTTATGGACCTGGATTATACACCTCTGCGTATCACTGACTTGAGCGTCATTTGATCTGCAAACGTTCCCCTCTCAGAAAGAAAACTGCCGACCAGATGGACGGGAGCTGTCTGAATTCCGAACCACAACTCTGAACATAGGTGAGGTGAACTTGTGACTGGTTGTTTCAGAGCTTTTCCTCGGTCCTGACTGCCCCCCCCCGTCTCTGTGCAGGGTCCATATCCACCGCTGATGGCTCAGCCTTGGTGAAGATGGGAAACACCACCATCATCTGTGGCATCAAAGCGGTACGTTAAGTGTCATAAGTTCCAAATTCCAGTCCAGGCAGCCATTTGTACACTGGGACGCCTCCAAAAATGTTTCCTAGGGGGGGCCAGATGGGGCCACTTAAATTCTTGGGGTGGACACCAAAACTAAAAGCCATCATTACAGGATTTTATTATACTGTTGTAGTATACAGACTCAGAAATACTTTTTTTTTTTTTTACTTTCTAACTTGTCTGCATATATATTAATGGTTAATACCATGTTGGTAAAAACCTAAGGCATATATATATATATATATATATATATATATATATATATATATATATATATATATATATATATATATATATATATATATATATATATATATATGCATTTTTAATATATCATATTTATTTTATTATATATAATATATATATATTTTATTATAAAAATATAAATAAATATATTATATAATATATATATTATTATATAATATATTTTATTTATTTATATTTTTTATTATTAGGCTCAGAAATACTTAAAGAAACACCTACTGATGCATTTGGCCCAAATGATTTGGGATGAAACGCAACTGACGATAGAATCTATGTGACCGGCAAGTGTTTTTTTTTTTTTTTTTATTGTGGCCAGTGGGGTGGCCAGCAAATCTGTAGGGGGGGCCATGGCCACCCCTGGTGGCGCCACTGTTTATATAAAGTGTGAATTAAGATGAAGACAAGGAGAATAGTAATAAATCACACTTTGGACTGCCTTATCTCAGGCTAAGAAATCCTAGAATTACCCACATGTTTTTAAGCCTTTTTTTTGCTTCATTTGCAGGAGCTGGCAAACCCTACAGTGGAGGCACCTGCTAAAGGTTACATTGGTAAATACAGTACAGATTTGAAGTGTTAATACACTCCTTGCTTTGATTTTGTACTTCTTTCCAGTATGTGACGACATTCTTTATTATAAAAATGAGCAAATATCTATTGAGTGCATGTTCTCTCTGTCGTCTGTAGTGCCCAACGTGGACCTGCCGCCGTTGTGTTCGTCGCGGTTCCGGCCCGGCCCTCCGGGAGAACAGGCCCAGGCCGCCAGCCAGTTCGTCGCTGACGTCATTGAAAGGTGCCACAGATTTTAAAGTAATTGTTGTCGTTTCCATTCTACACCGCATCCGGTCAAATTCAGCACAGATAATGTTTTTGTACTGGTTACAGCTCAGAGGTGATTAAGGCGGAGGACCTGTGCATCGACAGGGGGAAGGTAAATAGATGGACCGTTGCAGACGTTGACGGTTGATTGTGATGGTAGTAATTAAGCTGAAGTTGTGCTGGTTCTTGTTGCAGCTCTGCTGGGTGCTCTACTGTGACATCATGTGTCTCGACTATGATGGGAACATCCTGGATGCTTGTATCATCGCCCTGCTGGCTGCTCTCAAGAACAGTATGTACTGTTAGAATTGAAGTAATAGAGAGAATGCATTGACGTCACTTTCCCACTGGACCAGCCCCCTTACCGAGTGGCAAAAATGACTGCAACTAGTGGAGAAGACGGGATAACAGCTGATTATCGGCTTAAATTAAAGGCAGTTGGACTTGACAGTGACCCGTACAGTTACCCCAAGAACCAGTGGTCCATGGACATTAATATTTGGTACAGTTACCCCAAGAACCAGTGGTCCATGGACATTAATATTTGGTACAGTTACCAAGAACCAGTGGTCCATGGACATTAATATTTGGTACAGTTACCAAGAACCAGTGGTCCATGGACATTAATATTTGGTACAGTTACCAAGAACCAGTGGTCCATGGACATTAATATTTGGTACAGTTACCAAGAACCAGTGGTCCATGGACATTAATATTTGGCCACGAATCCAATTTCCTGATATTTATATGAACTTAATTTCTACGCCGGGGAAATACACAAAGCAAAGCTTGAAGGCTTACAAAAGTCTTGACGCTTGGTCCGACTTCAAGGCAGGATTTGTTGGTTTGTTTTCAGACCTATCATTATTATTATCACTATTACTATTATTGGTTATTTAAGCTATTATTATTATTACTATTATTATTATCATCGTCATTATTACTATTATTATTATTATTATTATTTTGTGTAGACTTATGATACTTCATTCGTTTTTTTTGTATATTCTATTCTGTTAAAAGGTGGGCAAGATAAGCTTAATGCTTCAAGCCCAGACCTTTTCAGTCAAAATAATCACAATGTTGACCAGGGAAAAACCTGTGTTATCTTGTTTCTTGATTTTTATGTTTGTGATTGACCGAAATAAATATTAACTAACTAAATAACTGATGAGGACACAGAATTTTATGATTTGACCGTTTAACGTTAGCTACCCAAAAATCCAACATTACCTGATACAAAATAGGAACCACAAATCCACGTTTCGGTGTCTGGAATCCAGTTGTTTCTGTGAATTGCAGCGATCCATTTGTCTTTCTTAGGCTTATTTTTCGGCAGTCTGTAAAACGATAACTCTGATTTCTTGCTAAATCTAGTCGATCACACAACAGCTCTTTCCCATTTTAGATGTTTTCCAGTTGCTCAAACTGAAAGTTTACGCTTCCACTCAGTCGACGTAACGTGAAGTCTCATCTGTGACGTCATGCACATTCCCTGTATAGACTGTTACTGTTGCCAGAATTGAAAAGAAATACACAGTTATGCATTTCAGTCTAGATCTAGTCATTTTTCCTATTATGCACCTGTGATGTTACATATCCTCATACTTCCAACTTTGGCTACGAAGCGAGAGGTTTTTGTCGTCTTCTAACGTAACCGTTTCCCAACAGCACGACTGCCAGAAATCACCATCAACAAAGACACATGTGCACCAGAGGTGAATTTGAAAGTGAGACACGGGCTGCATGTTCACAAGCATCCGGTTGGGACCTCTTTTTGTGTCTTTGATGAGTAAGTGTGTCTCTAATTTAAACACAATTCTAATTGTAAACTGGTAAAGTGTGTGTGCTGATCCCGGCCTGCTGTGTGCAGCTCCATACTGATCGTAGACCCCACGGCGGAGGAAGAGCGCCTGGCCACCGCGCAGCTCTCCGTGGTGACGGACGAGGAGGGCCGACTCTGCGCTGTACACAAACCAGGTCAGGAACAGCGTGGGGCAGCCCTCTAGGGCTGCAACTAACGACTATTTTAAGAGTCGACTAGTCACCGACTATTGAAACGATTAGTCGACTAATCGGATAATTAGTAATTTTAAAAAAAATTTAGTATGAGGTTGCATTAATTATGTGGCAAATGATAATAAACACAAGAAAGATGGCACAAAATACGCTTAATATCTTACCAAGGCGGGTCCGTTTCGTTCAACACTCCGACGTGCATTTTCAAATGCATTACCGGCGTGCTCCGTGATGAGGAAGGTCGGCTTTGCAAACCTTGCAAGTAATCTTTTTATTCGGGGTATCCAGGCTAAAATGCTCCCAAACTTTTTAAGTTTTATTACCCGCAGCTGCACTGAGACGCTATCGTGCATGCGCGACTCTCAGCAAAGATTGTATTGAAGTGACACGCCTCACTCCGTTGGAAAAACACGTCTGGCGACATTGTCGACAATTTTGATTATCGATTTTTGCCGACAACGTCGACGAATCGTTACAGCCCTCTTTAACTTATTAGGAATTTCTAATCGTTAGGAACAATAATTGAGAATAAGATGCTGCTATTTTGTTAAAAGAATACACACTTAACAAATTTAAATGGTTCACTTAATATAAAAATATTGGAGGTAGCAGTTTGATCCATCATCATTTTTCTCCCATCTTCCTGCATCTCTCAGAGAGCACTGACTACGTTTCCATGCATCAATAACCCTTTTCTAACCGGAATATTAGCAATAACCCGGTTTTGCACGGCCATGTAAACACCAATAACCCCTTTGAATAACCGGAATTTGCTCATATTCTGGTTTTTAAAAACCCGAATATGACCCCTGGGTTACTCCTTTTAAAACCTGAATATTGGGTCATGTAAACGCCAAATGGAATATCCCCATCAAACGGATCAGGAATTTGTTTTCTGCTCATGCTCTGTTCACAAGGAATCTTGGTCTTTTGAGTCTGGGAAGTTCTTATAAACACGGAGAAACACAAGACCAGGAGGAGACTAATCACTTCATAAATGTAATGAAAGATATGAATATTTTGGCATTTGTAGACGGTAGAAAGTACCGGGATAGGCAGATTTACAAAAAGGTGAGCGAAAAGTTGCGCAAAGCAGGATTTGTACGAACGCCAGACCAGATCAAGCTCCGCTGGAAAAGGCGAACTACAGGGCCGAGAAACAAAACGACTTCTAGTGGGCTGTTCATTATCTGCCATGCTGCTGTTATTGTTTGCTCACGCATGGAAACAGATTATTCCCAATGTTCCAGTAACCGGAATATTCACCGTAACCCCAATTTTGACTGCATGTAAACGTAGTCAGTGAGGAGGTTTTGTAGTTAGGCGTTTTGTGCTTTCTTGCAAATGCTGCCCCGTAGAAACCAGTGCTCAAAGGCTTCAACATGTGTTCAGCGAATGGATAATTATAACATTTTAGGAGTAAATCCTAAAGTTGACACTTCCTCCAAAATACAAGTTTAAAGCAGATCTCTGGTTATTCTGAGGTTGAACTCCTGCTAACGGTTGTGTTTTGTTCTCAGGTGGCGTTTCGCTGTCGGCGGAGAAGCTGCAGGACTGCATCAGCCGAGCAACGCTACGACAGAAAGAGATCCAGAAACTCATCGACAAAGTTGTAAACAGTGTCACAACAGCACAATAAAACACACTCAAAATATAATTTTTATCTAAAAGCTGTATTTTCCACTGTCAATATATATTCTTTTTTTTTTTAATAACAATAAAACTGCTGACAAAGACTGCTTAAAAAAATTATTTCTCAGTGTCCAGAAATGTCTCACGCTCAGCTGACGCCTTGTAAGAATACGCCCGTGGCTCCTGAACTGATTTAAAAGGAAATGCATCTTTTAAAAAATATGCTGTACAAAAGCCACCACACCATCTTGCATGATGATCTTGAGTCCTTGTGTGAGCCCTGTGCTGGGACTAACAGAAGAAAGACTTCCAACAGACTGAGAGGTAGAGAGCAGCCCCCAGGCACTATTCCAAGATCAGATTTGCATTTTCACACATCGTGGTTATATGGAGGATTTGGTGTCGAGAAGCTCAGCAGGGATCCGTGCTTAAAAAAAGCTGTTTCTACAGGGTTCAACCGAGCAGAGGCGGGAGGATTTGGCAGCCTTGTGCAGAAATCCTCTGAGAAACGTCTACTCTTGATCCTCTCAGTCCGCAGGGCCTCCACAGTGAGAAGTCTTCCTGAAGGGACAATACGTTATTGTGGAAGCCCACTACCTAGAAGAACCATCTCCAAAAATATCACTTAAAGTTTCTTTAGGGCCGTCCGTTGTAGAAACCCCATCCTCTACGGTGAACAAAGTTTTGGATTTCCAAAACCTCTGAGAAGCATTACAAATTTGTCATGATAGAAAACGACAAAGGGACAAATATGTCTTTTTTTTTCTGCCTGCTGTCCACACTGAGACAGACGAAGAGGCCAGTGTGGATCATTCCTGTCCGTACGGAGCTGGGGAAGGTGTTAGTGTGATGTGAGTCTGTCAGGACTTGGGGAGGGGCTGCGGTGTGCTCCTCTTCCTCTTACTTCTTGGCTGGCTGGCGGTATGTTGCCGCGGCGCTCCCCCCTGAGGAGCCGCTGCTCCCATAGCCATTTGCTGCTGCTGCATTTGGTGCTGCAAGAATTGCAACTGTTCAGCAAAAAAAGTGGAAAAACAAAAACAATATCAGGAGATTTTCAGTGCATTCACTACTAGCTACATAAAACAACATAAAAAAGACTTGTCAGTTTATCTAACGTCTATATCTATATGTATGTATATATACACAGGACTGTCTCAGAAAATATTGTGATAAAGTCCTTTATTTTCTGTAATGCAAAAATGTCATACATTCTGGATTCATTACAAATCAACTGAAATATTGCAAGCCTTTTATTATTTTAATATTGCTGATTATGGCTTACAGCTTAAGAAAACTCAAATATCCTATCTCAAAAAATTAGAATATTCTGGGAATCTTAGGCCCCGTTTCCACATAGCCGGGTATTTACAAAAATTGATATTTCCCCCACTACGTTTTGAAAAATTCCATCGTTTACACGAGATCGTTTTCAAAATCTCTTCATTTACACTAATCCGCATAAATACGCTGTTAACGTCATGCCAGCCAATCAGAATCCTGGAAAAAACATCAACAAATGACACGTGTAAGTTCCAGTTAAGGCTGATTTGTGGTTCTGCGTTACACAAACGCAGAGCTTACAGCGTAGGGTACACGGTGACGCACAACGTACGGCGCGCATCGCCGCGTACCCTACGCCGTAGGCTCTGCGTCGATTTAACGCGGGACCATAATTCAGGCTTTACTTCCAAGAAGGAACGAGAGTCTTTCGTTTGGAGTGACAGAGAAGTGGGGTTACTTTTAAGTGTGACTTTAGAATATAAAACAGGTAAAATACAAGAAAATATTGACGGTGGCCTAACTAATTGTAAACACAGGTCGCACACATGACGCTGGTGACGTTTCTGTTGCATAACGTGACGTTCTGAAGCCTAAATCTCTGTTTTCCTCTGTTTAGACGCAAACGTGAAAACAGAGTTTTTGAAAATCTCCTGTTTGGCCGGAGTTTTCAGAAATGATTGTTTTTGGTGACTTTGAGCTCCGTTTTCGTGTAAACTAACGGCCAAAACGCATGAAAACGCCTCAGTTTTTGCTCCGTGTAAACGGGGCCTTAATCTTAAACTGTAAACCATAATCAGCAATATTAAAATAATAAAAGGCTTGCAATATTTCAGTTGATTTGTAATGAATCCAGAATCTATGACATTTTTGTTTTTTTAATTGCATTACAGAAAATAAAGAACTTTATCACAATATTGTAATTTTCTGAGACAGTCCTGTATAAACATCTCCTGCGTGGGGAAAGGTTAACTGGCTCTGGGAATCAAACATCTTCAGCATATTTAGTGCGACAGAGGCGTGGATTAGTGAAGCTGAACTAAAGCCCATTACATACAACATACAAGAGGAGTGTGTGGAGAGGTACAGAGAAGAAGTTAATGGGTTGCAGAAGGAAGGAAGGGGAAGTGTTGGGGAGTGAGGCATGAGTCGAGGAGCATCATCATCATCTGGAAAATGAAATTGTGGGCTGTAATCCCAGCAAAACAAACATGCAGCTTAGCAACTGCTCAGAGAGTAAGTCAGCAACTTTGACTGGGGAGAAAAAAGAAAAAAACCCTTGAAAAATACTGATGCATGCTTGCAGTCCCACAGCTCATCATTTGTACGATGCTGCAAACAGCAACACTTCAGTGGGATGGAGCCAGTAGCCGTTTCAGATCCTTTAGCTAAGTGCTGTGTAAATTCATGCCTGCCTCCCTGTTAGTTGCTGCAGTTGGAAGCTCTGAAGTGCAGGTTTCTGGGTGAACTGGGACTATATCAGTCTATCAACCAACCCAACAAAACACAGGATCAATAGAATCTTAAACACAAACATGTTGTAAAGGGGACCCTATATGAAAGAGGAGCTCTGGTCATAGTTTCTCTTTTCAACTGTATAGAGGGAATGTGCATGACGTCACAGATTCACAGACTTCACAGCGAGTTACACCCACTGAGTGGCAGAAAGACTGAGTGGCAGCGTAAACTTTCAGTTTGAGCAACTGGAAAACATCTAAAATGGGAAAGAGCTGTTGTGTGATCGACTGTACTCATAGATTTAGCAAGAAATCTGAGTTATAGTTTTTACAGACTGCCGAAAAATAAGCTTAAGAGAGACAAATGGATCACTGCAATTCACAGAAACAACTGGATTCTGTGGTTCCCATTTTGTATCAGGTAATGTTGGATTTTTGGGTAGCTAACGTTAAACGGTCAAATCATAAAGTTCGGTGTCCTCATCACTTTAATTTCTACAACAAATCCTGCCTTGAAGTCGGACCAAGCGTCAAGACTTTAGTAAGCCTTCAAGCTTTGCTTCGTGTATTTCCCCAGCGTAGAAATTAAGTACATATAAATATCAGGAAACTGGATTCGTGGCCAAATATTAATGTCCATGGACCACTGGTTCTTGGTAACTGTACCAAATATTAATGTCCATGGACCACTGGTTCTTGGTAACTGTACCAAATATTAATGTCCATGGACCACTGGTTCTTGGTAACTGTACCAAATATTAATGTCCATGGACCACTGGTTCTTGGTAACTGTACGGGTCTCTGTCAAGTCCAACTGCCTTTAATTTAAGCCAATAATCAGCCTTTATCCCGTCTTCTCCACTAGTTGCAGCTGTTTTTGCTGATGTTTTGCCACTCAGTGAGAGTAAGGGGGCTGGTCCAGTGGGGAAGTGACGTCAATGCAGACCCTAGAGTGTAAAATGTAACACTGTTGCTCCTATGCAATATGATGGGGCACATATTTGTTTCAATAATATTTTTGAAATCAGTTAAATATCCCATCATACGTTTTTGTGGATTTCCAAAGGTTCAAAACTGAATTGAACTACAGTATTCACCGTTTTCAGGCAATTTAAATGTCATTGTAAGAGATGTGTCACTGATTAATCAGTAAATTAAAGTTTTGAAAGAGCAGGCATAGTGGAGGCTGAATGACTTTCTCCTCAGTCAACCAAATATTTGCATATGCAGATTGGTCGTGTAAACCCCAAGCACGGCCCGTCTGTCACCACAGCACCTTGCCAGCAGAAGCATGTCTGATTGGTTTAGGAAGGAAACCAATACCAGCAGATTAAGCAGCCAGCAGAGGGAGGAGGAGGCACAGTGCTCACATCAGCACACAGAAAACACAGATTTCAGACTGCACAATCTTACAAACGCAGAGTTTTTGAGTCGCCATCGTAGTAAAACAACTGTATTGTGTGGTTTGTTCAATATGACTGGATCAAAACTGCATAACATGGGACCTTTAAAGTTCTACCAGGTCTGAGGAAAATGCTAGACTTGCAAGTGAAGACAGATTAAGTAAATCTTGTCAGCTTTATCCTGGATAAACATTTTGAAATTAATGTAATTATTTATCTCCTACAGGACTGTCTCAGAAAATTTGAATATTGTGATTTTCTGTAATGCAATTACAAAAACAAAGATGTCATACATTCTGGATTCATTACAAATCAAGTGAAATATTGCAAGCCTTTTATTATTTTAATATTGCTGATCATGGCTTACAGTTTAAGAAAACTCAAATATCCTATCTCAAAAAATTAGAATATTCTGGGAATCTTAAACTGTAAGCCATAATCAGGAATATTAAAATAATAAAAGGCTTGCAATATTTCAATTGATTTGTAATGAATCCAGAATGTATGACTTTTTTTTTTTTTTTTTTAAATTGTATTACAGAAAATAAAGAACTTTATCACAATATTGTAATTTTCTGAGACAGTCCTGTATATTACAGTAGCACAACAACACACACTTTACTGCTAAACAGAGGAAGGGAGAGTTGGATTGTGACTCTCGTCTCAGTGTATATGGATGTTAATGTTGCTGTATTACTTGGATCTGTGGCTGGTGCTGCTGCTGAAGCCTTGGAGAAGGCAGCGGGGGCCCAGACCCGTCCAGCCCACAGCCCAACTGGGACAGCACTAAGGGGAGGGGGGGAGGAGAGAGGGAGCCTCAGAGGGAAGGATGGATGGAAGGAGGAGATGGCAAGAGGGAGAGAAGCAGGGGATGGCATGGAGGGAAAGATGAGAAGAGCAGATGCACATACAGATGAGGGGGGACACGGCAACATACAAAGATGAGACAAACGAGAGGAGAAAGAGAAAGGACAAAGCAGGGATGTCAGCAGCACAGGTACATTGCCATGTGCATGAAATATGGGTAAATAGCAGGAATTGGATGAGGAGAAAATGGAGGATTCAGGGAAGGAAGAAGAATACAGGGCAAGAGGAAAAGGCATAAGGTTGGGGGGCAAAAAATAAATAAATAAATAAATAAAAAATAAGAAAAAGGAAAAGAGAATGTAGCAGAGAAGAAGGGGAAGTTGAGTCTCTCCTGTCAGTTGTTTCAAGCTTCACTGAGAGGAACAATTGCTAACTTCAGCAAAATAATCACGTGTAGTTACAGACTGAGTACTGATGAACAGTAATTACTATGCAGAACAAATGTTATTAGTGCAAGTCCATGGGATGGTGTTACTTCAGTGGAAAAAGATCAAGTGCGTGTGTTATTATTCTGTTATTATTTTGTGTATTTGTGTGTTTAAGGGGCTATACCTGCTGCCTGTGGGGGCATGAAGCCTCCAACACCCAGGTTGATCACAGCAGTTTGCTGGTTTCCTAAACTTGGATCTGAACCCTGGTCCGTCTGAAAACAAAAACAAAATTCAAGGGTAATAGTACAACAAGATGGTGATGTGCAACCGCTGCTGACAACAAAACACAGAACAAGGACTTGAGTAGGAATCATTGTCATCCTGCTGTTTTTACTGTTTGAATATTTTTCTAGTTATAATATTTTTAATATTTAGTTTTTAATTTTATGTACTGTATATAACTTTGTTGGGGTTCAGACAAGGTTCAGAATAAAAGAATTGGCTTTACGATATTGATTTGAAACACGTATCACACATATGCAGTTGCATAACTTCAGAAACGTCCCCTTAACGTTCCACTCCAAGGATGTAAGTTAGTTAGTTAGTTACGGCTGCTGCTGCAGAGCTGTCAGTCGCTCTAACTGGATTTGATGGGCCAGAGGAGACATTTCAACTTTATTCACCAAATTGTATTTCAACTTTATTCTCGAAATTTCAACATTAATCTCAACATTTCGACTTTTTTCTCGAAATGCACAATAAAAAAAAAAACTCTCTCTCAAATATTTTTTCTCCTGCATAGCCCTAATACTCTTCCACACTCCACCCAGTCTGTATATGTGCAAATCGTTAGGCTCATAGCATAATTGCCTAATTTTAAGGAATTCAAATACAACTTAGGCAATTATGCTATGAGGCTAACGAAAAATAAATATTTGGAAGCCTAACGTGACCGTATGCAAATACCCCAGCTCCAATCTTGCCTGATTACTTAATCCTGGAGTGAACATGGTTCTTGTTTCAGTGATGTTTTTGACTTTTTGCAGGTGCATGTCAATGTCTCACCGTCTCCCCCTGCTGTTGAGGACTGGACGTGGCTGACTGACTCTGCTGAGGCGAGAACTGGGGGAGCTGCTGCTGCTGCAGAGAGTTAAAGATGAGAGGACCAGTGGGGATCTGGAGATGAACAACATGGGGGGGGTAAAACAAAGGGAAACGAGGATGAAGTGAGGGTAGGGTACAGATGGGGGAAAGGCAGGGGGAAAGGAATGATGCACATGTAGTTGACAGGAAAGGAAGAAGGAAATGGGAGAATTAACAGTGCTCAAAACAGACTTGTTCCACTATCAGATAATCAGCACATGTAATGATCTTTAAACAAGCTGTGACTGCCCTCAGATTTCCCCCTTTACTTCTTCTTCCAATAATCCTCTTGTAAAAGCGTTTCCAAAGACACACTTAGCAGTTCAGGAATAAAAAAGTGACAATAACTTTGTCACAATAACTCATTAAATTTCAGTCAGGCATCATATATACAAATAGATGCATTCCGTTGTGGAAAAGGACCAGCTTTCATAAGCGGTGCTCAATAGACTGCATTTGCAAGGAGGTGAAGGAGAATATTTAAGCTGCCCCACCAATGCAAACACCTGTGTTCCAGGTTGGGTAACACAGGTGAGGGTCAAGAGGGTCATTACGTCAAGACAAATACCGGGGGCATGCTCCTTACAGTGATACAAACTAGAGGCCTTTGGTTTTCTTCATCCCACTCCTGCTGAATTTCTGACCATTACCGCCCGCACCTGCAACGTGTGTGTTCCCGCAGTGTTTATATCCATTCCCGCAAAACTCAGAGTTCATGCCGCACAATAATAGAGATGCATTGATTTAGTGTCTTCTCCGGTCCCGCAAGAGAAATGTCCTGGCAAATCTATCTGATTTAATGTTAACATAATTGTTGAGCTTGATGGATAATTGACAGTTTTTAGGCACCTGACTGAAAGTTAGGTCCAAATCCATCATTGTCATCCACAAGCTGTTTCGCCTTTCGCGCACGCATCAATTATGATTGAGGTTATAGCAACAAGAGTAGCTGTGAGTGGCTCAAATAACACTAATAAATAACATAAAATAAACAAAGTTAACAAATGGAACAAATGAATTTAACAAATGAATCGCTTGGCCATTACATTGCTGTGGAGGAAGAGAATGCTGCTGACCGACTGCTGGTTCCAATCCCTCGTCTCTTCCAAGATTCTCCACAGACACTAAACACAGTTTCTCCAAATATCTGACCTGCTTTGTCTTGGTTTTGTAAAGACATTGTTTGAGGTTCTTTTCCACAAGTTCAAACCGCCCGCTCCCGCCAGATTGGGATCGGGTCCCGCGGGACCCGGCGGGACCCGATCCCAACGTAGCCTCTAATACAGACGACTAGCACAGAGTACAGAGTACAGTACCTGTAGCAGGTTCAATGGTCTCAGCCCAGCACTGTTGTTAAGGCCAAAAGGACTCCCTGGAACACAGAAAGGGTCAAATTAACTACAAAACAGAATAGAAGGATTATATATTTACTTCACACACACACACACACACACACACACACACACACACACACACACACACACACACACACACACACACACACACACACACACACACACACACACACACACACACACACACACACACACACACACACACACACACACACACACACACACACATATATTTATTTATTTTTATATGCTTTATTTGTTTTTTCAAACAACACTCTTAATTTTATCTATACATCCATGTGACATGGATGATGACTCCTGTTACGAGTCCAGCTTTCAACAAATTGTCAATCTGTCCCTGTCTTTAAACGGCAATATCCTGGGTCAAGAACTAAGTTTCGTTTGCTAGATTCTATTCTGACATACAGTTAAGGAAGGCGTTACATAGCAAGTTTTGGCTGATTAGACATTTAACCGTTACCTGGCTCCCCAAACACCTAAGTTTTTGTTTCAGCAACAGCTGAAGATGCAGTGTGCTAAATCTGCTGGTATCCGTCTACTGTCTGGAGTCCCATGAGCTAATCCAGACCATAGGATTCCTTCCGCCTGACGGACTCCCTTACCCAGGGCGTTCATGACGGGATTTGAAGACCACCGCCACCGCAGGTACCAACAGACATACCAAGATTGCTCCACTTAGCCATGTCAAGAATGGAAGTGCAGAAAATAGCTCTGGGATGAGAGTGGTGCTCTGTCAGAGGTGGGAGAGGTTCTTCTGCCAGACGTCCCCAGTAAACCCTCCCTATATATTTAAGCCCATATTTAAGGATCTGTATGGCATCCTTCCTCGCCCTCTAATCCAATTTATCACCAGGTGGTGATATCAGCTGATAGCTCAATTCTTATCTTCACCATGTGTAAAACATATGGCCACAAAACTGATTGAATTGTAAAGTAATTTATCGATTTGTGGGCTGGGCTATCCTGGTGTCATGTACACTTTGTTTTGGCTGTTTGTTTAGTTTAATTGTCTGTTTTATTATTGTTGCTGTAGTTTGGGGTTTTTTTTTTTTTTTTTTTTTTTTTTTAGCATAATAAAAAGAGAGAATCTCTGACTGTACTGCTTCCATTTTCTATGCCATTTATGATCATCTTGTTACCATGAGATTCTTAATAAAAAATTGATCACAAAAAAAAAGTAAAAAGGCTAATGGCAATAAACATCTCCTACCAGCCTGGGCTGCGGACTGCATGGTGGGCATCAACCCTCCTGGTGGCAGGATTCCACTCAGGTTAAGCCCTGGACCCAACATGGGGCTGGAGCCGCTCATCAAGGTCTGAGGACTGCTACAGAAACAGCAGAACATCATCAAGAACGACGCAGTGACTGCTGCGTGACAATGTGGCATCAGAAACCATTCAATCTCTTACCAGACAGAGCTGACTACGTTAATAAAATTGAGCCCGGCTGGGTTGGCCATAACCTGGGAAGACGTGGTTCCTGTAGTGATGGACGTACCCATGGTGGGCAGTGGAATGGTCATAACAGGAAGTGGTTGGCTTAGAGCCAATTGCTGCTGGGCAAAAGGTGTGAGGAGGGCAGGCTGTGACTGGATCCCGGGATCTGAGGGGGTGGGAGTCACTGAGAGAGGAGCACACAGGGAGTCTGAGGGGTGTGGCGTTGAGCACGGTGTGTTAGTCGGTGTGGGGGTAGATGGTTTGGGGGTCCCCGATCCTAGAGAGAAAAGTCAGTCAAAACAGAAGCAAAAGTTTGCAGGGAAGTGGTTTCATTGATTACTTGGATATAGAAGATGACATCTGCTCACTGAGGTTTTGACATGCCTCTATTGGCGCTTTTCCACTAGTACCTACTCAGCCCAATTCGCCTCGGTTTGACGCTTTCCCACTAAAGCCTGAGTTATGGTTCTGCATCAAAACGACGCCGTGCCTACGGCGTGTGCTACGCGTCGACGCAGACCACACGCCGTCACTGACGTGTACCTCCCAAAAATTGTAACAACGCGTCGAGGCGACGCAGACCACACGCAGATGAGAGGGCTGTGATTGGTTCACTTGGAAGCAACGCATTTCCGGTTTCCGGTTTGAAGCAGTCGTGAACTTTCAGCGCTCTTTTCTTCGTGTATGTGTGATTTTTTTTGTTTTGGTGTTTTGCACAATAGTTGTCCTTATCTCTTTGATTCACTGTGACCGGAAAAAGTCGGATAAACTATTCAGGAAAAGATCGCGAATTAGCGGTCACGGGGGGAACTGCACCGCGGAGAAATGGAGTGACGGAGAAGTCCGAAGGTTCACGACGACGTCACGGCGACGGCGTCGTTTTGACGCAGAACCATAATTCAGGCTTAAGGGTCTAACGTGCCGATTAGATACTTTTTCTGTAACTACTCTACACTACAGGCCACCGATTGGTCGGGGGGTTGGAGTCAGAGTGGATGTGACATCAGTGAAAGAGCGACTCGCTGCTTCTTCTTCATTTTATCCAACCAGCAATGGCAGCACAAAAGTCTGTTTCATGTTCCAACTCTGAGGTGCAGATGTTCATAAACCTGGTGCTGAGGAGAGAATTAAAGAGGGATCTAGACGGAGATAAGGAACGACCAGATCTACCAGGAGTTCTGTCTCTTCATAACTGCTCACGGCTCCAGCTGACTTTTCAGCAGCGCCGAGACAAACAAAAAAAAAGCGTAGCCGCTTGAATCTTCTCTCTCTCTCATTTTTTAACTTGATATTGAACACAAGCCACAGACCCAGCAGCACATCTATCATCTCCTCCAGGTTCTAAATCTTTAGTGTTGTTGTCTTCTCCGTTTAGATACACAATCAAATACGTCACAGCAGCTTCACTCCAACCTCCTACTTCTCATCTGGGTGTTTAAAAAGGAACCAGGCTGAGTTGAGTCGCGCTGAGTAGGTACTAGTGTATAAGCACCATATGTTGTTCTGCTTAGAGTTCACCATGTCTTTTATAACTTCATTTGAAAAAACTGTAAATCTTAGAAAGGAGCTGATGCAATGTACTCTTGAACAACTAATGATCACCCCAACAGTTAAAAAGAGCTGCTTTTACTCACTCTGTGTGGAGCCCATGGGGGAGAGGGAGGCGGGCGACAGCAGGCCCACCTGGCTCAGCTCCATGGAGTGTTTCCTGGACAGAGACTGGCTTTTGGATGGCGGCGGGGGCGTAGGACACTTAAGTAGACCACTGGTGGTTTGTGAACTATACGAATTACCTGAAAAGAAAATGGGATAAAATATTTACAGTACACATTTGAGTTGGAAGAATTACATCAAATGTACATGTTCAAGACTTTACAACCATCTAAATTGCAAGGTAAAAATGTAGTCTGTCCTGAGATGGCACTTTAGCAGTTTGTGCTCCACACATATTAAATAAGAAAATATTAAGATTACCCAGGGGCTTGATCTAGGGCTGGGCGATATATCGAGATTTTAATATATATCGATATATTTTCAAACGCGATATGGTACGGGACAATATCGTTTATATCGATTAAAAAAAAAAATTATGATTTTGATATAGCTTATTTTGTGACAAATTGACTTGAATGTTTTATTTGAGATTTGCACAAATGTTTTGTTATTTGCACAACTGTCAACCTCAGTGGAAAAGTCTGCCTGTTACTGTCTACATTGTATTAATTGTACAGTGTATTTTAATTTAATTGTTATGCAGGAAAGGGATATTTGTTTTATTTTATTCAAGAATCATTTTTATTCTATATATGCAGGCATTTTATTTTTATTTCATTTGTTTTATGTTTGATATTGTGCAGACCTCTGTTAATAAATGAACCTGTGTGACATTTGGCACGAGGCTTTGTATTAAAACTGACTGTTTTTTTAAGGGTTTGCCTCAGAAAAAAATGAAGCTAACAGAGATGCTATGCTATAATGCTTTGGGGGAAACCCCAATTATGGCACAGAAAAAATATCGATATATATCGAGTATCGCCATTCAGCTAGAAAATATCGAGATATGACTTTTGGTCCATATCGCCCAGCCCTAGCTTGATCCATAGGTTTTGCAGTTTATTTTGCAAGGTGAATTGCTCACCTTTAAATTAAGCCCCCAAAGTATTAAAAGGCAGCCATGATTCAGGTCACAAAATCAAAAAAAATCCTCCCCAGTACATTTGTGTGGTAGGAGCTGATGAAACCAAAACATTTGATGTTCTCTATGAGGGTTTTCGACGCCCACGAGGAAGTAAGGCGACCCATTTTTCTACTTCCTCTCTCAGAAACTATCCAATGTGTGTGTATTTTACTCCTTTCAAGTTGAAGAGGGGTAAACTTTTTAAACTTGCTGGGGTGAAACGTAAAAGTAACAACAGAAGGAGACTTACTCTTTAAATAGACTTGTGACTTTTTTTAAATGTAATTTCTTTTTTAAACAGTTTTCTGTGAAACTAAACATCATGAGATCCCAACATCACCACACTCACCTGAGGAGCTGCTACCCGATCCTGAAGGCAGTTTAATGGGAGGGGGGCGGTGCTTAACCCCTTTTCCTAACAAGGACGTCTGGACTAGTGAAGAAATACCATCACCCTGCAGATGACAAATCAAAGTCTCAAAGGAAGAATAAAGTCACTGTATGGTCTCTGATGACATACCATCATAGCAGTTAAATCATAAAATGTAAGGTATTAACACTGAATAAAAGGATGTAAGAATGACCTCGTCTTTGCTGGGGGAGGGAGGCCCCTGTCCCACGGTGCCTGAGTTATGGGACATCTTGACCTGACACTTCACATCTCTCTCATACACTCCTTTGTACTGAGTTAGAAACCTATGAAACAGGTGAGAGATTAAAAAAAAAAAAAAGGAAATCATTCTTATCTAGTGAAAATCCCCAAAAATGGTGTTATTGAAAGGATTAGTGTAAAAATGACTCACCTTTCAGCATCTATCTTTGACCCTATAAGAAAACTGAACGAGGCAAGAGACATGGAGACAAGTGAACTGGGAGAAACATTTCAAGCTGCATCAGAATGACTGGATTCGTCCTGAGCGTACTTACGGTGGATGTATAAGCTTTAGGTCTGTGCTATCCTCCTCTGCTTTTGGTTCTTTAGCGCAATAGATCTTCCCGTACACCAGCGGGTCTCCCATTGACTGGAAGATGGACACCTTGGTCCTCTGAGCTTGGCCCCCCACCTCACACTCAAATGTATAGTCGTCTACAACTTCCTGTCAAGCCAAAACACAAAATAAATATGTAGCTTTTGCTAAACTGGTTAACATCAGGGCTGGGGATCCATTCAAATGTCATCAAGAATCGATTCGATTTCGATTCTTAAGATTCAGATACGAATGCTCCACATTTAATGCATTTTGTACTTTATTTAGGATGGTATCCTCTCCATATTTGCTTAATTTAGAGCACTACAAAAATGTGTTTTTTCAACTTATAGCAAACCTGTCCTGGGTTATCCATGGATCATTCCATATTTCAAGTAAACACACTTGCTGCCTATTTCTGACAGCAAACAAAAATCATCCTGAGGGAGTGGAAAAGCTGCTGCCAAACTTACTTCAGCAGGCCAGATTACAGTAGTGGGCTGAGATTCTTCCAGCTGCAAAGATTTCTCAACCACAGCGTACTTTTCCACCTCGAGAAAAATCACACAAACAAAACTATTAGACAAGTTCCTTATTTTCATCACTGAACAAGAATTTGAGTTTGAAGGATTTTTTTTTTTAAACTGAGCTACTTACATCAATTTCCTTTGGTACAGTGAGTTGGCAGTTGCTCTGCTTCCATGTGTCTACACACTGCAGATGTTGTTTTTGTTGAGAGATCAGGATGACAGCAGTAGAGAATAAGAACAGAAGGCATACCAAACAATATGTTTAATTTAATCATTTTAAGTGGTAAACAGAAACAATGCACTTTTATTCAGCTCCTACTAGTGAGTCTAATGGCGCTTTTCCACTAGTACCTACTCAGCGCGACTCGCCTCGCCCCGGTTTGGTTTTCTTTTCCACTAGGGGTCTAACGTGCCGAGTAGATACTTTTCTGTATCTATTCTGCAGAGGTTCTAAGCTGCTGAGTCGGCTGTATCTGACATCATCACACTACAGACCACCGATGTTCATAAACCTGGTGACTGAGGAGAGAATTAAAAAGGGATCTAGACGGACGATAAGGAACGACCAGATCTACCAGGAGCTCTGTCACTTCATAGCTGCTCACGGCTCCAGCTGACTTTTCAGCAGCGCAGAGACAAACGTCGCCGCTCGAAGCTTCTTTCACTCTAATTTTTTAACTTGATATCGAACACAAGCCACAGACCCAGCAGCACATATATCATCTCCTCCATCAGGGGCCAGATATCGGTTTAGTTGATTCTTATCCAGTAATGGCGCTTTTGGACTAGTCCCGCCTCCGCCCGGCTCGGCTTGGCGCGGCTCGTCGCGGCTCCACCCGTCCTTGTCCTCGTTTGTTTTTCCACAGCCAGATGAGAAGTGGGGGGGGTGGGGTGAAGCTGCTGTGACGTACTCGATTGCGCAACACCTTTGTTTGTACTCGATTGCGCAACACCTTTGTTTGTACTCGATTGCGCAACACCTTTGTTTGTGTCGGCGCAGATGAGAAATCAGCTGGAGCCGCGAGTGGCTGAGAAAAAAACAGCCCGTCTAGATCCCTTTTTTAATTCTCTCCTCAGCACCAGGTTTATGAACATCTGCACCTCAGAGTTGGATCACCAAACAGACGTTTGTGCTGTATAATAAAATCGCCGCGAGTCGCCTCGCGCTGACTCCCGCTTCCTGATTCAAATGTCTGACGACCCCGCCCCCCGACCAATCAGTGGCACGGAGGGTGATGACCTCAGAAATAGTCCCGGCTCAGCCCGGATAGGACCTCACGAGAATGGTTACAGAAATAGTATCGGCTTGGAGCGGCTCTACCCGTCTCAGCCCCGAGTGCAAGAGCGCAAAACGGGGCCGTGGCGGGTAGAACCGAGGTGAAGCGGGACTAGTGCAAAAGGGCCATAACTTTCAAGCATTCCAATTGACATTTCTCCATGGCTGGAAAGAAGGTGGGAGGCAGCGCTCCCTTACACTTCACCAGTTAAATCCAAAGTATCACATCATCACAAGTTTAATACATCAAAGCTTGCTTAGTGAGAAGTAGAGACGCATGACAGGTACACGTTAACTACTGATGCACCGAAATGAAAATTTGTGGCCGAAACCCGAAAATAATAATAAACACTTGGCCGAATACCGAATAATACCAAACAATGGTTCTTCGCAGTTTTTCATTTATTTTGCCAATTTTTTCACCATTGCATAAATCAAATAAATGTGCAGTGAAATACCCGCCAGTCACAATTTGTCTTACTGTACTGTACTTTTCATTTTCTCCCTTTCAAATCCAGTTAATCGGGTCGTGGTGGGGCTGATCTCCGCAATTTGAAGCGTTGTATAATAATTGTAAAAATCTGGGTTATTTTCTTGGAGGATCTCGTCATATCAGACAGTGAGTTTTCTCCACCGCATCGGTAGTACGGACCCTTTTCTCTGCGCGGTGCGTCCCGTGACCGTCTCCATCACCAAGCGGCTCTCCCAAATCCAACTCAGCCTGGATCATTTCTCGTGTCCTCTGCTTTCCCCCACATCCAAGTAATGATCTGACATGCTGACATGCTGTGTTTACCACCGCTCGCCCCTCACTCCACGCTGTCTGCTGTTTGATTGCGTCATCACACACCGTTATTCATTGTTCGTCTTATTCCACCGAACAGGTTTTTTTTGCTATTTTCGGCCGAACAATTTCAGTTACCAAACATTTGGTGCATCGTTACTACTTACGTTTCCAGCCTTTGAAATCTTCAGATCTATGACAGGAGCCGGCTTCCTCTCCTTCCTCCTCTGTAGGTAGTCGTAGAGTCGCAGCTGTGGTGGTATGGGGAGGTGAGACAGCTCCTGCTGCCTGTTCAGGGCAGCTCGAGAGTGTCTCTTGAAACACCTTAGATGCCAAGAAAAAAACAAAAGCATTCATCTGACTTACAGTCATGACCTTCAATTTGCAAGTGATTTATTTTAGGGAAAAAAAGTTTGTCCCCCAGTATGACTGACATCACATTTTATACCTTTTCATCGAGTGAGTGTTCATTTTCTGTTTATTGTATAGTAGGCGGTTGGCTGTGCAAGTAACAGAAATAGAGGGATTCAGGCACAGGGGTTCAGCAGTCGCCAAAATCAACTGACTCTCCAGCTGTAACTTGTCATCCTAAAGCAGACAATTAAAGAAAAAAACAACACATACCAATGAGATTCAAAATTCAAACTCAGACATACAAGGAAAGATGTGGTGTTTATAAAATACACTAAAATCATAAAATGTTCAGGAGTAGATACAACAGAATCTGCTAAGCTTTTCCTGTATGAACATGTATGAGAATAAAGAGGACAAAAATGTGGCAGTCTGTGGAAGTATAACACACGTGACATATTTATTTATACCTGTGTCCATTTGTGATGGTCACTAGTCATGGCGTGGACATCACATATTAGAGTCTGCAGAGCAAAAATATGCACAGATTGTAAACAATTTTAATTTTTGAAGGCATAAAATGCACCTTAAGTTGATACTGTGCCACTAATTTCTAATTTAAATCTTCAATGCTGCAAATAGTACCTGCATGGTTGGCCGCAGCAGGATGTGCCTGCTCTGGTAGGTGGGAATCTTGGTATTACCTGCTTGCCTGTAGTCTCTCACCTCAACTATTACACAGCCACAATGGAAGATGTTCACCTGAGACAAAACACATCATGGTCAATAGAGGGTCTGCATTGACGTTACTTCCCCACTGGACCAGGCCACCTTACTCGCTCTGAGTGGCAAAACATCAGCAAAAACAGCTGCAACTAGTGGAGAAGACGGGATAACAGCCGATTATGGGCTTAAATTAAAGGCAGTTGGACTTGACAGTGACCCGTACAGTTACCTGAAGAACCAGTGGTCCATGGACATTAATATTTGGTACAGTTACCAAGAACCAGTGGTCCATGGACATTAATATTTGTCCACGAATCCAGTTTCCTGATATTTATATGTACTTAATTTCTACGCCGGGGAAATACACAAAGCAAAACATGAAGGCTTACAAAAGTCTTGACGCTTGGTCCGACTTCAAGGCAGGATTTGTTGTAGAAATTAAAGTGATGAGGACACTGAACGTTATGATTTAATCGTTTAACGTTAGCTACCCAAAAATACAACATTAACTGATACAAAATGGGAACCACAAATCCACGTTTCGGTGCCTCGAATCCAGTTGTTTCTGCGAATTCCAGCGATTCATTTGTCTCTCTTAAGCTTATTTTTTGGCAGTCTGTAAAACGATAACTCTGATTTCTTGCTAAATCTATGAGTACAGTCGATCGCACGACAGCTCTTTCCCATTATAGATGTTTTCAAATGCTCAAACTGAAAATCTAAGCTGCCACTCAGTCTTTCTGCCACTCAGTCTTTCTGCCACTCAGTCTTTCTGCCACTCAGTCTTTCTGACACTCAGTCTTTCTGACACTCAGTCTTTCTGACACTCAGTCTTTCTGACACTCAGTCTTTCTGACACTCAGTCTTTCTGACACTCAGTCTTTCTGACACTCAGTGGGCGTAACCCTCTGAAGTTGCATCTGTGACGTCATGTGCATTCCCGCTATAGCAAAAATTCCGGAAAAAGCTTTTTATTCCTTAAAGTCTATTTATTGTTATAACACGTTTCACATATACGTAATTTCCCAACTTACCCCAACTACCAAAGACAAAATTCCAACATCTGATAGAAAAACACACCTGTGATTTCTCCAACAGATCCACCAGAATCGGAGGCAGCTCCTCAGCATCCAGGTACTCCAACAGCTCTCTTTCTTCATATGGCAGGCGGATGGTTTCAGAATCTAAACAGCAGCACAAACATACATTTACAGATGAAACAACTGTGTAACCCAGATCATACAAAATACACCTCTGTAAGTTTGATTTTGACTCTCACCAGATCCATTTTTGCCCCTGAGCATTAAAGAATAGCCTTCATTTCCAGGGTACAGGTTAACCACCAAACATGACACAGACTCCTGAGATACCAGCTTCTCCAGCAGATTCACATTTCTCCTCAGATTCTTCAGAAAGTCAGAAAACTTAAGTTAAATCGTCTGTATTTAAAACAAAAACCTTAAGTCACTCTTGTTCAGTAGTGGCCAAAATAACTTTAAACACACAAGCACAGGGGGTGTTAATATAACTATACTCTGTCATATAGGTTTGAACCCATGGCATAGACAATAATTAAAAAATGACTAAGATGTGCTGTTGAAGCATGGGGACTTTTACTTCCCAGCCCTCCCGGGGAAATCTAAGCCAGGCTACTGGAGAGAAGAGTCCGGCTGGTAGTTTAACCTTGGACTTAGGAGGTACAATATGGTTTTCACCTGTTATTTGCACAACATTGGATAAAACTATCATAGAACATTTTTCATCACATGTTGTTTACCACTTCTTCATCTGCTGTGGTTTAATGACATGTCATGCATTCTTTGATTGACATTTTAGTTTAGCTTGCTTAATGTGGTTGAGCAACTTTTGCCATGAATGTCTGAGATTTGTTGCACAACTGCAAGCCGTAGCATTATACATGGTTTTTTGGTTTCATACCCCATAACTAAAAGTAAAATAGCAGAGTAAAATAAGTTGGTAACAAGTAGAGGAACAGAGGCACAAGTAACACTAATCGCAAATCTAACAACATAAAACGGAAAATATAAGGCAGTTCAATTACAATTATTTGTATAACAACAAACACATTTTTTGGTTATAATAGCTCATCTCAGTCCATCGACACTAGTGATGCACGATATCTATCTGACTGATAGATTATTGTTTGATAATGTAATTATTATTGATCCGTTAAATAAATTAAAATGTTTGTTTTTTTTAAGTTGTGAAATTGCTCCCTCGCAGGCTGGACTTTTAGTGTTGCACTCTCCGTGTCCTCTGCTGCAGATTACTGGCAGCACTCAAGCATGGCCCTGTGACCAGAGCTAACACGTCAGGCTGGTTATTTTCCTTGGTGGCAGCGGATTAAACCGCTGCTGCCGTTTACAAGAATGTTAATCTGAAGCTCAGAGATGAGTAAAGAAGACATTTTAACAGAGCCGGTCTTATGTTTCATTCGAAAGGTCATCAAAGTGGCAAAGCTGGATTATAAGAATATGAAGCAGCAGCCAGTAGTGCTAAGGCCAAAACAATATCAGTGTCCGTGTACCCGTTAAGCAGACATTATTAAAATCATTTGGAGCAGTGAAAACAGAAACACCTGGACTTGATTGAGGACAACAGACAAGTGGAGGAAGAGAGGTGGTGAACAATGAGGCCACCTGTCTGCTGAAGACGATGATGTGTGAGGGTGGGGTTTTTGTTTTTGTCTCTTACATTTTAGGAACCAAGCTCCCTGGAGTTTTTTTTAACCTGTTTTAAAAAATAAATAAGTCACACTAAAGCCTTAACTGACAGTGATGAAATTCATACCTCTTAGTGACCAATTCTGTAAAAAAATTTTTATTAATGATGTGCTTTATTTTTCACTTAGTTTGTGTTTTTTTGTGGCATACTGGACATCAGTGCCTTTCTTATACACGTCTTTGTACACATTTTTTTTTTTTTCATTTGCGAATAAAACATTTGTAACTCAGTTCGAACCCTTTCTTGGGGATGTTATTTTTATTTTGATTGTGTGATTTACTTCATTCATATTTAAAATGTTTGAATTATAAGTATTTATTGTTTTCCCCACAGTAACTAACCAAATGCCTTAAACTTTTATAAAGCCTGATATACTAGGTGCATGCAAATTCACTGTGTGCAATCACAGTAGGTTTCTGTTTAAACCACTTGACTATGTTTGAAACATCCCATGTTTATCCAGAAGCTGTTAATTGTTAATGATGTATCGTGGTGGCTTCCACACACAAAATATTCATGATCATTTGAAGAGCCAGGATTGTTGTTTGCTCTTATAGTTTGGCCAAAGCTATTAAAATATAGATGTATCCTTACTGCATCTTAGATTATTTTATTACCTTGGGTGCACAAACTGCAGCATATGAAAATTATATTACAATAACTATATTGATATGAACCTAAACAGTTAATTATTGGTTATCGGTTTTGACTTAAATTTCAAATATCGTGCATCACTAATTGGCGTAGGTTCACGACAGAATGGACTACTGTTGTACTGATTTTATAACCCATTTGTAAGTTAAAGAAAAGTTGCAAAGCACAAACCTTTAACTCTGGCTCTTTCTCACATTCCTCAATATATAGCTCATAGAGTTTCTGATACAAACTTTTCCTCCCACCAGACGAAATTCTTCTTTTGGCTGGACGTTGTTGAGCACTTTCAACGATGTACTGTGCGACAGATATATAATGCAATGTATTAATCCCTGACAGTAGGGTACGGGCTGAATAATATAGTCAGTGAAAGATATGCGATGTTGGTAGTTTCTTATTCTACAAAAAAACAGACATGCAAGAGTGTAATAACTTTTTACCTCAGCTCGATCCAATGCATATTCCAAAACTTGTTGCTTTAAGAAAGGAAACATAAAACAGATCAGTCACAGGGGGATAAGTGGGGGAAAAGTGCAATATTTCTGGTAGAGTGTTCTCCAACTGGTGAGAACCACAATAGTCCAGGGGCCAGAGCCCAAAATTTCACTTGTCAGCACCACTCAAGGTGACAAAACTTACTTATGAATTTTGAAAAGATCCACGTCTATAGATTAGATTTTGGTATGATAACCCTTCCTGAGTGGCAGCTGTATCATAGTTATCAGCTCATGAAGTTACCCACCCGCTTCAAAAAATTACATTTTAGATGCTGCTGCATATCCTGGTTTAGACTCATGTACAGGATATCTGTCAATGTTTCACAATATTGTCTTTGGTATCATTTTAAAGGGGACCTTTGAAGTATTCATTCAGGCTAAGATGTGATACATTTCCTGAATCCTTATGGTCCTGTGAGTATTCCAGTTTTTGTATTTTGTGTCTCTGTTGTTCCTAGATGACACCAGGCTAAAAGTATATAATTTAGGCGAAAATTGTGTAAAAATGTGCATTGTTTAGAGTTTAAAGAGCTGCAGTGA
The DNA here is from genome assembly GCF_033807715.1 of Cololabis saira. Lineage (NCBI taxonomy): Eukaryota > Metazoa > Chordata > Actinopteri > Beloniformes > Belonidae > Cololabis > Cololabis saira. Next base: position 997,828 of record NC_084600.1, on the reverse strand, counting down.
CCTCTATGTTGGTCAGAAAGATTCACATCTTAGCTTGAATGAATGCTTAAAAGGTCCCCTTTAAAATGACACCAAAGACAATATTGTGAAACATTGACATATATATGTACATGAGTCTAAACCAGGATATGCAGCAGCATCTAAAATGTAATGTTTTCTGAAGTGACTTCATGAGCTGATAACTATGATCCAGCTGCCACTCAGGAAGGGTTATCTTACCAAAATATCATCTACAGACATGGATCTTTTTTTTGTCACCTTGCGTGGTGCTGATATCTGGCCTGGCCCATGGACTATAACTGAGGTCAACACTAAATGCGAGGCTGAATGAACGGATAGATTGATATTTACCATTGTGGTCCAGGGCAGCTGCGAGGGGAGTGACAGTAGAGGATGCTGTCCTTTCTGCCCCACTGTTACCTTCCTACAGGGACCATTCACACCCTGCACAGCAGAAACAGCAGATGCATTGCAAGCAGCGAGGCAAAATAAAGTCACACTAGACGTGGATTGATAGAAACGTCCACAGCGAGGCGGGCGGGTTGTTCAGACGGCGCTGACACCAAACAGTGTGTCTGACAGCCAATCAGATCCCACACACACACACAGCTACCAGGCTCGAGCTGGAACACTTTCATGCAACTTATCAAATATTTTACTTTCCCTCGAAACTCTGCAACTAAGTAAACACATCCACGAAGTAGCTGAGAGTTTGTAAAATGGAGCAGTCCTGGTTCGTGAGGCTGTAGTGACGGTAGCACAGAGCAACAAGCTCGCTGGTGTCTGGCCGCTGAGGAGAACGCTGCTAGCCCTAGCATGCTAGCCCGTTCCGAGCGGGCAAAGCTGGAAGTTACGAGCTACGTTTCACGTTTTTATGTCGCCTTAGACACACGCGGCAAACGCTACTACGGTCGGGGATAAACCGGGTCGACTTGCCTTCGAGATTGCATAGCGTTCGAGGGCGGCTCCGATGCGAGAAAACGAAATTAAATTGAAATATCGGTGTGTTCATTGAGAAAAAGTGGGAGCAGCAGCCATTTTCTCCCAGTGTGACAACAACAGCTCCACTTCCGCTTCGGTCAGCGGGGGGCGGGGCCTCCGCCGGCAAGGGGGGCGGGGCCTCCGCCGGCGCGGTGGGCTGACCACGTGGTAAAGCCTGATTTATGGTGCCGCGTTAAATCGACGCAGGGCTACGGCGTAGTGTACGCGGCAACGCGCTGTGTACCCTAAGCTGTTCCTACGCGGGACCATAAATCAGCCTTTAACCTCATGGTTTCAAAGGGCTCCACTTTCACATCACTTTTCATTTAGAAGCTTGTTCAGACTGTAGGAAAAACTAATAACAAAAAAATAATAATTATTTCATTTCATTTCATTTTTATTTATTCCAATCATGGAAATATCCAAACAAAAAAAAAACAAACAAGTAAAATGACAACACAATCAAAAGCATATTCCATGACCAGAAAGGAGCAGGAAGAAGAAAATCTTATTATACCTGCCCCGCCCTCAAAACAAAATTGAACAATAATAACAGATGGTCTGCACAATTACTTAGTTAACATCACAAAGAAAGAAAAAACTAAAAAAATCAAATATAGATTGTCTGTCTCCATACGCATATAGGCTATTATACATTTTAACTATTTCATCCATACATTGCTATTTTTTTCTCTTTACATTTCTTTTTAAACTGAAATATGTTTATACAGCCCTTTAAATTGTAATGTAATGAATTCCATAACTTAATTCCAACAACAGAAACACTCATCTGCTCTAAAGTTGTTCGGGGAAATAGAATAGAATAGAACAGAATAGAATAGAATAGAATAGAATAGAATAGAATAGAATAGAATAGAATAGAATAGAATAGAATAGAATAGAATAGAATAGAATAGAAAGCCTTTATTATCAATGTATATGTACAGTGGAATTAGGCAGCAGCTCCGTCAAAGTGCACACATGCAAAGACTATGTAAGCAAGCAGTGTATATTGTGTGTGTACATATATATGTACACACACTATAAACAAGAGTGAATGGGAGGATAAAAAATGTACATGGATGGGTGGGGGGATATTGCACTTAAATGAATGGAAGAATAATATAATATTGCCCTTGAAAGGATGGGAGTATTGCACATAGATAGTAGAATATTGGGACATTGTGGATAGAAGGTAGAAAAATATTGCACAGAAAATATGAAGTAGCTTATAGGTTGAGAAAGTTCACAGCTTTGGGGAAGAAGCTGTCCCTGAATCTTTTTGTACGGGTTCGTAAGGACCTGAAAGCGCCTCCCAGAGGGCAACAGGTCAAAAAGGTGGAAACCGGGGTGGGTGTTGTCCTTTAAAATGTTCCTTGCCCTGTTGAGGCAGCGGGAGCTGTAGATGTCAGACAGGGAGGGCAGAGGGCAGCCGATAAATAGATGTTTAAAATTAAATTTTCTACGACTATCTTCATTATTTGAACTGAAAGTAAACATGTATTGTAAGTTTTCTGGTAATGCTTTACATTCAGCTGTACATGATTGTGAGTGTCTGTAACTTAACCAAATCATCGAGTTTCAGTAATCTTGATTCAATAAATAATCTGTTGGTGTGTTCTCTGTAATGCGTATTGTAAATAACTCTAAGTCTTTTCTGTAATAAAAATAAAGGATTCATATTAGTTGGATATGTGTTGCCCCAGACTACTATGTAAAATCAAAAGTGTGCAAAAATATTTTTGTTTTGAATAAAGCTAAGTTTGTGTTAAATCATACAGTAATGAGAATTTTATATTGTTCATTAATTTTGCCTCATTTAACTTATTCTCCCATTTTTCTTCCTTTTCAAAACCTCTGGGATTTTTGTTCTTCCAAATCCTTATGCAGTTCCTAGAAGAAGCCCCACCTGTGCAGAGGTGGAAAAAGTACAAAATATTGTAAAAGTACAGATTTTCTGCTTGAAAATTACTTAAGTAAAAGTAAAAAGTACCCATTAAGAACATTACTTAAGTAAAAGTATAAAAGTACCCATTAAGAACATTACTTAAGTAAAAGTATAAAAGTACCTCAAATCAAATATAATAAAGTACCAAAAGTACATGGTGTAAAATGTACTTAAGTACAAAAGTAAAAAGTACAAAGTACAAAATTCAAAGTACAAAATTATTTTCAAAAGGATTGCAAAGAAATGAAGTCCCAACATTATCATGCTGTTGAAAGTGGCTTTATTCCAAGAATTTGCTTACAACTCTAAATAATGGTGATATTATTCTGACCCCTTTAGCGTTTGTTTCCATTACCCCATTTTAATTTCTCCCTTTGCTCATCACTGCTGCTGTACCCCATTGGCCCCGCTGACAGGTCCACCCCCAGCCTCTATCAGTGACAACATTAAGCAACCCCAGCTGATAAAGGATGAGAATCTTGAACTGATTGAACTTTTAAAAGAAGGGGTGGAATGAAAAGAATGGTGCCCATGGACACTCCCTGGGATGATGATTCCACCAGGCCCATGGTGGAATAGGTGGAAAAACACACAAAAAAACACTACAAGTTCTGTAACACCGCCCAGAGGGGACAAGTTCAAAAAGGCTGTGACCAGGGTGTGATGGGTCTGGACCACAAGCATAGAGTGTTTCTGCATGGCCATGGATGAGGCCTTGTCATACAAGACTGGGAAAACTCCAACTGTGGCTCTTGACCTGACATCTTCATGGCGTTGGCCATGTGAGAAGAACCCAGAGTAAGTCACTGGTGTGTCTTGAAATGTTCCATCTTTTTCTATCAGGACCTTGTAGACATGGTCTAGCCATGCTTCGTCATGCACCCCTGCTCCGTTGTTTTCAGTGGTTATGGTGAACGGTTCCTGTGCCTTATGTTAGAGATTTGGACAGTTTTTTGCTAATGATTTTGCAACAAAACTAGTGATTGTAACATGTCCAATAAACACATTGAATTCCATGGGAGTGAATGGGGCTACAGTCCTTTAATTTTTCTATGTGACTTTGTTTCAGAGACATCTTTTTTTTCCCAAAGATCGTGCTTTCATTGTGGCTTTGTTCTGAAGTTGAGTTCATCTTAAGCCTGAACAATGGCCATAATGCTCATCCAATTAGAATATTGATAGTACAGCGATAGTGACCTGTGCAATAAACAGAAAATTGCATTCCTTGGGGGTGAAAATAGGGGTCTAGAGCCCTATATAATCTTTCTATGTGACATAATTCTAGAGATATGGAGTTTTTTGTGCAAAAAATGACCTTGAAATAGGAAATTTATCTCAGAATTGAATTCCTAGCATCAAAAAAGTAGAGAAAATGACAATATACAACAATCTAGGACTAAGAAAAGCTGAGATATGAACTTTGGGGCCAGTCCCAATACACCGCCTCGCGCTACTTTTTAGCCCTACCCCTAAATTTTGCTCGTTCCCGTGAGAGTAGTGGTGTCCCAATTCCTCCTTGCATGTTGGGGTAGTGGGCATAACGAGGTCTAGGGGGTATGAATCTAGCCCCTCAGAGCGAGGGACTTCAGATGCTGACTCGCCGACGGAGGGCTAGAGAAAATTTCCCAGAATGTTGTAATGGAATATTTGGGTCATTCGGGTGGGCGTTTCATACGACAAATTGGTTTCAAAGAACCAGGCGGCTATTTGCGGCCCGGCGATTAATTGGGGAAATGCGATATTACAAGATTATGAACACATTTATTAAACACTGATGTTATAACAATACCTAATATAATATAAAATCAATTCTAAAATGTTTTACTTGATCCCACAATTCTTTAAAAGAACTTAGGTGCAGCAACAGTTGGTGTTTTCACACATACTGGTGGGCTAGTTTTCATTTTTAAACCTCCCTTAAATAAAAATTAGAAAAAGCTGGTGTTGACTAGTTTCTAAACTTAAAACCAGCGTTCAGACACAGTCATGCGTGCTGACTAATCTTGTAAAAAATGCAAACCGCGAATGCATTTTACTGCAATTTACCTGCAGTTGTCCAGACGGCGCCAGCGACTCAAACTGTCATTGTTTCAGAGTTTCCCGCTCTGCTCACTCAATAAAACGCGGTCTGACGCATGCGCAATGTGGAGTGCAGGAGTCGCGGTTTTGGGGTATATTTTACTGTATTTTTCTATGTAATGGTTGTTACTGTTGAATAATGGGTAGCACGTGTAGAATTTACTCATTACTTTGTAATTACTTCGCTGAGTCAATATAATCGAGTACATTTTATATAATTTGTATAGATTATATTTACCACTCTCAAAAATCACTTTTTTCAGTGTGCCAAATATCAAAAACTTGTCACCAAGTGCACAATCTTTATGATTTTTGACATATTCCCTCCCAGCTATAATGAAATGATGAAAAAAAAATCGATCTTTAGACATACGAATCGATTTTTAGGAATTAATATGAGAATTGATTTAGAATTGGAAAATCGTTTTTCAACACAGGCCTAATCTAAACAACAGTAGGCCAGCTTGAAGAGAGCAAAGTATAAACATACCTGCTCATCTGATACAGACTGGGTCAAAGCAGGATCTTGTGCCACACTGTGTTTGAGCAGCAGAGGGCTAATGATGCAAGACTGAGTTTGAAATATCAGAGCGAGCGGGGCTGAGTTCTCGCGAGGGCTGAGTTCTCGCGAGATGTGGTAGGAGCACGAGGTACACAGAGACAGCAGCAGCAGCAGCAGCATTCAATGTCGAGCTGAAAAATATACTTTTGGTTATCAAACAAATAGTAAATTGTACAGTAAGTGAAAATTTATTCAACAGAGAGGTTACATAGATATAAATAATCTGGATCAGGAAGAAACCATAGAGTCCCTGCAGGAGTATATGGAAGAAAGTTACAATCGAATTGTAATGGGGAAAAAAGACGCAGCTACCCCGAACGCCTCATCGTCAAAAAGATCCCGGGACGAGAAATCACCTGGAGCCGTCTCCCCCCCAGGTAACACCACTACAGACGCCCTGCTGTCCATCGACGCCCGGCTAAGTGGCTTTGAGAACCGTCTGTCCCTCCTGGAGGTCTTGCACAGGGAGATACAAGCGCTCCAGACCTCCCTGGAATACAGCCAACGGCAGGTGGAATCGCTCGCGGCTGAAAACCGGGATTTAAAGGAGTCGGTAAAATCTCTGACAGAGGGGATGAGCCAGCTTAAAAGGGACAATAAGACCATGAAAGAGGCAAATTTAGACCTTCAAAGCAGAAGCATGCGGGACAATTTAGTATTCTCTGGGATCCCAGAAAAAGCTGATGAAGATCCGGAAGCAGCTGTTCATGATTTCATCCGCAACCACCTGAAGCTTCCCGAAGACATGGCGAATTCCATCACGTTTCACCGCGTCCATCGCCTTGGAGGAAGAAGATCGGAAGCCCAGAGACCCAGACCCATTGTTGCCAAGTTTGAACACTTTAAGCAGAAAGAGCTGGTGAGACGACGGGGGCCACAGCTGCGCGGACTGCCGTTCTCCGTGAACGACCAGTTCCCCCGGGAGATCCTGGACCGTCGCCGAGTCCTCTTCCCGGTCCGGAGGAGGCTCATTTCGGAGGGATGTCGGGCTGTCATCACCGTGGACCGGCTGTACGTGAACGGGGAGCTTTACCGGAACCCCAACATCACGCCGTGGCTCTTCTGAGAGATAAGTACAATTTGCCTTTTTTTCCTTTCTCTTTCTCTCTCACTAAATGGTGACTAGATCAGATATAGCTTTATAAACATTTGATAATTAGTTAGAGAGATAGCTTTATAAACACTGGGTGATTAGATCAGATAAAGTTTCATAAACATTTTCGGCACATATTAAGGTATTTATAATTTTTGATCTGCTAGTCTCAATGAGTTACAGTCACACATCGGTGATCGTTTCTTTTTTTTCTTTTCTTTTCCCCCTCTTCTCTATCTCTTTTTCTGTTTTCTTTTTTCTTTTAATTATGGTTAGAATTATTTCCCTCCCCCTCACCCCACCCCAATTGTCACACTCCTTTTTTCCTCTTTCCCTCCATGTCTCACTCTGCTGCACTTTCCGGTTGGTTAATTGGTACAAACATACATTTAGATTAACATGGCACACACACATCCAACTCCTGCAACATTACCATTTACATATAATGTTATTTTCAGTGATTGGATTATGGATAAATTAAAGTTCGTCACCTGGAACGTAAACGGGGCCGGGAACACAGTAAAGAGATTAAAACTTCTTAATCAAATTCAAACTCTGCAGGCAGACATTGTTTTACTACAAGAAACACACTTAGTTAAAGCTTCAGCAGATGCATTGGCCACGCCAGAATTTCCGCACGCTTTTTCCGCCTGTTACAACTCCAGACAAAGAGGGGTAGCAATTCTCATTAATAAAAGAGTAAATTTCACTGTAAAGGACACACACATTGACTCAGAGGGTAGATATTTAATTTTAGTCTTGCAAATTCAAAGCTTGAATTTATGTATTTCTAATGTATATGGTCCAAATGTTGATGACTCCTCGTTTTTTCACTCTTTTTTCACCTCACTTTCTGCTCACCTAGACAACACAGTCATCATCGGAGGAGACTTCAACATGGTTCTGGACCCTGGAGTGGACAGGCTCAGTAATGCAGGCGGACACAGGAGTTGGCAGTCAGCAAGTATTGTTAAGCAATACATGAATGATCTGGGTCTTTGCGATACATGGCGCTCTTTACACCCAACCCTTAGGAACTACACTTTTTTCTCAGCCGTTCACCACTCATACTCTAGGTTAGATTATTTTCTAGTCAGTAGCTCTCTGATGAGAGATATCTCAGAATCACAAATACACCCAATCAATATTAGCGATCACGCACCTGTTTCTTTCACTCTGGGGAAGAGGGGGAGCGTATCATCCTCCAAAGTTTGGAGATTTAATACATCATTACTCAAAGACCCCGACTTTACTAACTTTTTTAAGAAAGAATGGGACATTTTTTTGCAAATTAACGACCAGCCGGAAATATCAGCAAGCGTTCTATGGGAAGCTGGGAAAGCAGTAATGCGAGGCAAAATAATTTCCTTTTCGTCAAATAAAAAAAGAAAAGACAACTTAAAAACAAAAGAATTAGAAGGTGAAATAAAGACGCTAGAGGAGGCCTTCCAGACTTCTGCAGATGAACGTATCCTTAGCAAAATAAGGAAAACTAAAATAGAATTAAATAAAATAATTGACGCAAAAACGCAGTTTCTAGTACAAAGGCTTTGCCTGGAAAACTTTGCACATGCTAACAGATCAGGAAAATATTTAGCCAATCAATTAAAAATAAACAAAGAAAAAACAACCATAACATCTATTAAGGACCAGTCAGGGGAAGTTACACATGATCCCTGTTTAATAAATTCAATCTTTAGAGACTTTTACTACAAATTATACTCGTCACAAATTGAACCATCTGATCAATCCATTAATGAGTTTCTTGGAGAAATTAACCTGCCAAAGTTACATCAGGAACAGGTTACGAATTTAGATTCACCACTCTCAATAGGAGAACTCCATGAAGCTCTTCAACATATGCCCAATAATAAAGCTCCGGGCCCAGACGGTTTCCCAGCTGAATTTTATAAGGAATTCTGGAGCATATTAGCACCAACATTTTATAAAATGATTCTAAATATTAGGGAAAATAAAAGCTTACCCTTAAATATGAACTCTGCTAATATTAGTCTTTTATTAAAACCGGATAAAGATCCCTTCCTCCCATCGAGCTACCGCCCAATTTCATTAATAAATGTAGACCTTAAAATAATTAGCAAGGCCCTTACTGAACGTCTGAAAAGAGTCACCCCTTCTATTATACATCCGGATCAAACAGGCTTTATTAAAGGTAGACATTCCTCTACTAATATTCGCAGATTATTAAATATTATAGATTATTCCAGTATCAATAAACAGGAAACTACTATTATATCCTTAGACGCGGAAAAAGCATTCGATAAGGTAAATTGGAAGTTTCTATTGGCAACCTTACATAAATTTGGATTTGGTGAATCTTTCATTGACTGGGTAAAAATATTATACAGCTCTCCCAAGGCACGTGTAAGTACAAATGATCAAATCTCTACAAGTTTTACCTTGCAAAGAGGCACTAGACAGGGTTGCCCTCTATCTCCCTCATTATTTGCAATATTTATCGAACCTTTAGCAGCAGCTATTAGACAAAATCAAAATATTAAAGGTATACAATGCAAAATAGTAGAGCACAAAATAAGTCTTTATGCGGATGACGTACTCCTCTTCCTCCAGAACTCACGATCTTCACTATCACAGACAATCGCACTTATAGAGGGATTTTCATCTCTGTCTGATTATTCTATTAATTGGTCTAAATCCACTGTTTTGTGCGTGAACTGCAATTTTAGGAATATATCCAATACTCAATTACAATCAGGGAACATTAGATATTTAGGAATAAACATCTCCCCTAGGCTGTCAGAGTTAATAAAATTAAATTATGTTCAGCTTATAAAGAAAATAGAAGATGATCTTGCCAGATGGAGCTCTCTCCCCATTTCACTCATGGGTAGAATAGCCACCATTAAAATGATGGTTTTACCAAAAGTAAATTATTTTTTCTCAATGATACCATTCAAACCCCCTATTTCCTGGTTTAAATCGCTGGACTCAGGTGTTTCAAAATTTCTGTGGAAAAATAAAACTCCACGCATTAGTTTAAAGACATTGCAGAAATCTAAAGAATATGGAGGTTTAGAGCTACCTAATTTTCAGTATTACTTCCTTGCCAATAAATTACAGTATATTGTAAAATGGTCAAAAGATCATCCTTTAGATAGTCAATGGCTGGACTCAGAGCAAGTGTTTTGCAACGAACTAGAAATCTCAGAGTTACCATTTATTAGTCAAAGTATCAAACGTCATCAATGTTTCAAAAGCATTAATATTAGCACAACTTTATCAGCTTGGTGGGAATTTCTTAAAGTAGCTAAAATTTCACTTTTTCCATGTGACCGTACACCCATATGGAACAACCCAGACATCGTGAAAAATGATAAAAAGATGGTTAACTTCGTTCAATGGAGAGATCAAGGAATACGGTATTTACAGCACGTAATTGTAGGAGGACAGTTTGTACCTTTCAATACACTTATGGTTCAATACGGAGTTAGCAGGAGTAAATTTTTAGAGTATCAACAACTCAAGGCCATAATAAATAAAACATACAAAATTAGACAATTAGACTTACAACTTCCCGCTAAGATAATAGATTTATTAAATCTAAGCAATTTAAAGTTGTTATCAAAACTTTACAGGTTAGTGTCTAAACTGGACGAGTCAGTCTCTCTCCCGATCTCCAAGTGGGAGGCGGATCTCTCTCTGAATACCGACCAGCTTTCTTGGTCACAAATATGCTTAAATACGTTTACTATGACTAAAAACCCAAACTTACAACTTATACAGTATAAAGTTCTTCATAGAATACATTATACTGGACAAAGGATGTTCCAGATGGGCTTTGTCACCTCTAATATCTGTTCACAGTGCACAGAGAACACCCCAGATAATTATATGCATGCTTTATGGTTCTGTACACCGGTACAGAGGTTCTGGAAGGAGATTTGTGAGGATTTATCCACATGGATCAACCACAGAATCCCAGTGTGCCCCACGGTGTGTATATTAGGTCACCTGGGAGACACTCAAATAGATCCTAATTGGACACACCGGGTTCTCACTGCCTTATGTATCGCAAAGAAAACCATTCTAGTAAATTGGAAACAAAAATCTAGTTTATGTATTAACCATTTTAGGAATCTTTTATCAGATCATATTAGTAGTGAGATAATGTCTGCCTCCACTGAACAACACTCGGCTGAATTGCACTCTCTGTGGTCCCCGATTATTGGCCTCGTTACCTAGTGGGGGCGGGGGGGGGGGGTGATCTCGTGGCCCTTGGGGTTGGGGGTCGGCTTGGGGGGTCTGGGGCGCGGGCCTCTGGTGGCCCCTGGGGGGCGGTGGGTGGGGCCGCGGGGTCCTGTCCCTGGCCGGTGGGGGCCTTGGGGGCCTGTGGGGGGGGGTACCTCACGGCGGTGGGGGGGGTGGCTGGGGAGGGCTCGGGCGGGGGGCGGTGGCTTGGGCGTCTCCGGGCCTCCTGGGGGGGGCTGGGCCGTGGACGTGGGGGTCCCACCCGGAGGGCCCGGTCCTGCCTGGGTGGGGGGTGGCTGTCTGCGCTGGGGGGGCATTGCTGCCTTGGTCCTCCGTCGCTGGGCGGGGGCCAAGTGCCCCTGCGGATGTGGGGACTCCGTGACCCTTGGGGTGTCCGCCGGGGTGGCCTCGGGGGGGGGTGGGGCCGGGTCCGGAGATCGGGCCTCCCCTGACCGGGGGGTGCACGGGCGGGCGCGGCGGCGGGGTGGCGCCATTCCCAGGTATCTATGTCTTATGTTGTCAGTATGAATGGGAGGATGTTGGACCGTTTCCCCCTCCGTCTGGGGGCTCCGGCGGCTCCGGGGGCGCCCGTGGAGGTACGGTGGGGCCCTGGCCCGGCTCGGGGGGCCGGCCCCCGTCTACTGGATGGCCGGTGGGGGGACGCGGGTGTCTTATCAGGGCCGGCTTTGCTGGTCCTGCCTCCTGGCTTCGGCCTCCGCTCCCCCTCTTGCCCCCCCTACACGATTCATACGCACATAGGCGAAAGGCGGGGGGTCCGGGTCGTGGGGGGCACTGTCCCGCGTGGCCCGGCACTCCCCGCCTCACGGTTTTAACAGCAAACTAGACACTGCACATTCAACACTTTATAAATACACTTGACAAGGACACGTAGTTCGGGAGGGGGGGGGGGGGGGTCGGTGTCAATCGATGCTTGGCCCTCCCTCCTCCCTGTTTTTATGGCATTAATCACATGCACTCAACACAAGGGGCGGGAGGGGGTCCCACATCACCCGCGTTCCCTCACCGGCCTGGGCCTCGGACGGGTGGGTCGGGTTACCCGGGCCTGGCGGGGCCCGCCGTGCAGCCTGGGGTGCCTTCTGGCGGTGCTGGACCCCCCCGGGGAGGGGGAAACGGTGCGTGATTGTATGTCTGTGTCGGTGAGAATGCGGTATGGAAGGGTCCTGCCATGGAGGATTTGAGCCTCCATTGGCAGGACATCAAAAACTTAATAATTTATCAATATTATATTATACAAAGATGGTTATTACAAAGATGGTTATTATTATTATTATTATTATTATTATTATTATTAGTATTATTATTATTATTATGTATAGTATATTATATTATTATTAGTATAGGTATCGGATAGGTGAATGGATGAATGAATGGGATGCCTGGGTCTGGGGCCCTCCGTTGTCGGGCCTGCGCGGGTGTCGCCTTGTTGGGGGGTTCCCTCTCTCCGGGCCCGTCTCCGGTCCCCCCCGCTGCCTCTACGGCGGGGCGCCCCTCTGGTCTTGGAGGGCCACTTTCGTGGGGGACGGGTGCGCCTGCCCGCGTCGGCGGCCGGGGCGGCTCTGTCTCTCCGGGCAGGCTGGCCCCCTGCCGGGTGGGGGTCGTTGGCCTGAAGGGTGAGGGCCTCCTGGCCGCGTGTCCGGCCCGGACCGGGTGGCCGGGGATTGCCTGGGTCGCAGTCCGCCGCCGCGGGATCCCTGGCTGCTTCTTTCCGCGCCGTGGGGGCCCCGCCCGCGGGCCCCCTCGGCCGCCGCCGGGTGGGGGGGGGGCCTCGCAGGCGGTGGGTTGCCTCCCTCCTACTTCTCCCCTCTGTGGGGTTTGCCGGTGGCCTGGGTTCCGGGCTCTTCCTTGTCGGCCTCTGGTCTCGCGGGTGGCGGGGTCGCTCCCCCCCCTCCCCCACTATAGATACACTTCAGGTGGAGCTTTGTTTGGTTTATTACACACACACACACACACACACACACACACACACACACACACACACACACACACACACACACACACACACACACACACACACACACACACATACACACATATAGTCATTTAGTCACATGCACACTCACACACACACACACACACACACACACACACACGCACGCATGATCATATACATACACACACACACACACATAGACATACACACTGGCTTGTTCACCTGCATGCTGGCTCTCTAGTTTTTGGGTTTAGGTAGCGGTAGCGATAGCTTAGCTCAGACTGCGATCAGATCTCAAGATTTAGGTCGATTGCTGTTCGTGTTTTGGTTGGCTCCGTGCCGGTTTCGTGCTTTGTTTGTGGTTTTTTTTTGTTGCAGATTTCCAGTGCTTGACGTGTGTCTCCGTGTGTTCCTGCTTCCTGGATTGGCAGTGGATGTCATCACTCCCCCCACACCCCCTCCCCCCCCCCCCCAAAAAAAAAAAAAAAAAAAAAAAAAAAAACACTGGGTTTGTATGTGTATATTTATGTATGTGTACGCATATGTGTGCGTATATATATGTATATATTACATATAGTAATAATGCACATATATACACTTTTGGTTTCTACCGTCATGGTATCAATCAATAATATGTGTGCAGACAAGGTAAAAAAAAAAAGAAAAAAAAAAAAAAAAAAGAAATATCAGAGCGACATTGCTTAGATGAGAAAACTGAAGACGTTGTTGATATTCAGTGTTAAACAATCATCTTATTTTCTATTTTGAACATTTTGAAGAATGACTCCAACTCATTTGACAGAAGACTAAAGCCTGTCGATATCTTTTCTCCAGTAAATCCTGATCACATTTCCCTTTCAAATACATACTCACCAATGGACAAACACATTAGTGGCATTTGTGAGATTTGGTCCTTGACCAAAGGTAACTTTTCCTCCAATGACTGAATTCAATTTTTTGCATTTAGTTTGACCCCATCGAATGTATAATTTATGCTTATAAATATATACTAATACTTATATCATTTATACACATCTGTAGGTTGAAATTCCATGAATGCCCAGCAGAGGGAGGAGCAGGACAATATATAAGGATAAGGATAAGGACGAATAGACTTGAGAATAGTTTTTATCTGACTGGTGAACATCAAACACCTCCTGCTGTATTTTTATAAGACATCTCTAAACTCTAAGAATTCAAGAGCCAAAAAAATGACGTTGTACTAGTTTTGTATGATGTTCTCTTGGTGCTTGGGTTTTATGGAAAAGTGTTGCTTTAAAGAAGACATATGATGACCTTTTTCCTAAACAGATAACACGATTTCCTGAGGGCTCAACGAAATGTGTCTGACATGCTTTGGTCAGAGTAACACAGAGATACAAGACAAAAAGCCTTCTTCTCAGCAAAGTCTTTACTGCTCTGTTTGTAGCAGCTGGTTTTAGAGGTTGGACTCGACCCCTTGAACTCATTATTCAGACACCACTTCACCCAACTATTCTGAGGGATGTGGTTCTGTTGAAATCAGTGTTAAAGCTTTGAGTCACTCACTCCTGATGTACAGCAAATGCAGCATGATCGGAAGTTGGGTGGAGCTATCCATGCGGAGGCTTCTATAATGTCATGGTACGCTTTCAGATTTGAACCTGTGTGTCACCCTTAACAGGGTTGTATTAAGAAAAAATGAGTTTTTCTTAACATGCCCCTTTTAAATGTCTTTAAATGTCCTTTTCTTTACATAAAACGCTTGTTCTGAAGTTTTCATTCAGCAGTGTGGGTAAGTTCTGGGTGGGGTTCAGGTAGAAACAGTCCTGCACACAAACACACACTTACATCACAGAGCTTTGGATCAGTTCAATATTTTTTTTTATGCATACAAAGGATGGAATTTCACTTTACGAGCATGCTTTTTTTAATACTTGTCACAACAGATTTGGTTTGGAGGCCTTGACTGCATCTCCACTGACTCGAACCCTGAAAGAGATTTATTAGTGGATCACATTGACCAAGTGAAGCTTTGCAACAACAGCCCCTTTTGTGCGGATTAAGTAAATAAATAAATACATAAATAAAACTTTAATCAAAAGAAATAAACGTGTTACCATTTAACTGTATATATGAAAAGACACAAAAATGAATCTAAAATCTGTTTTATATTTTATAATGAACACCACCTGTACTTTACCTCATCTTCTCTTGATCCTGTGCATTACCAAAGACCAATGTTGTGGTGCTGAACTAACATACATCCTTACAGTAAGTCACTCAGTATGTTCTCCCCAGGGGAGACTGTACTTGTTGAAATTTGGCATGAATTACTATATAATACTGAACAGATGGAAGGAAACTTGGACTCACAAGGACAAGTGGCATTAAAAGGTGCAGGCGTACAGCACAGACAGCACTGCAGAGAGGGTGTTAGAGTTAAAGAATTCCTCACTGGATTTGAAGCATGTAAACACAGTCTGTACAACGTTAATGCTGCAACCTCTGGGTCAGTTCGTGGTTTTGATATTAGTAGTTGGCACACAGGATGTTACGCAACAAGCTCATGTAATGCATTTTCATTTGTTTTTACTTTTTTGATTTTATGGAGGGTCATTCCTTAGCTGTAGAAAATAATACCCTTTAAAGTCTCTCTGCTGCACATTTTGACTTCTTTATCTTAATCGTGTTAAATGTGTCATAGACAAATCACTATATAATGTGGCTTTCCCCCCCACATGCTGCAGGGATACAGTACAGCAGCTTTGTTTTGCAGCTGGCGGTGGAGTCAGTCCCTAGACTCCAGCCTACTCTTTACACTTTTTTGAAACTTTTGTGTTTATGTTGAATGCCAGTTCATCACAAACTGGCCATATGCTCCAGTGGCTTTAATATAAATCCCAAGCCAAAACCACCAAGGACCATAACACACAAGGAGGAGTAAAAGTGCATCTTCATGCTCCATGTCTACCTAGTGCATGACAAAAATGTGGTGCATATGGTGCACATTAACAAAAAAGTGAGAGAGGAAGAGAATTTTATCTACGGACTTGGTACTAAAAGTAATTACATCTAAAGTGGAGCAAGGATAACATGTGTTTGCTCTGTTACGAGATGATGCCCAGGCACAGACACAGGCACAGGCCTGGAAAGAGGTGATTAATTAATGCCTTTTTATGATCATTGTTCAAGAAGTGGAGTGAAAATAGTTTAATATAAGGTTAGATAAAAAAAACCAAAGCATTTCATTATTTGGATAAAAGTCTGCAGACAGTTGCATTAGGCTACTTCAGCATTACTGCATTGAAATACTTCACAGGAGGTAATAGCAAACTCTAAAAGTAAGCCTGATTTTGTTTTATTTTACGTGTCATATCGCCGTGCATTGTGGCACTGCAGGCGATGCTTTGCTTTAAAAAAACATTTTAAGAAATGATGCACAGTAATCAAATGTATAGTGGATTCATTTTCTTAAGTGTAACTGTAGGGAAACAACGGAGCATATTTCACCTTTTTACATATGTATAGAGGGTATGCATTGACGTCACATTCCTACTGGACCAGCCCCCTTACTCACACTGAGTGGCAAAAATGGCTGACCCGTACAGTTACCCCAAGAACCAGTGGTCCATGAACATTAATATTTGGCCACGAATCCAGTTTCCCGATATTTATATGTACTTAATTTCTACGCCGGGGAAATACACGAAGCAAAGCTTGAAGGCTTACAAAAGTCTTGACGCTTGGTCCGACTTCAAGGCAGGATTTGTTGTAGAAATTAAAGTGATGAGGACACCGAACTTTAAGATTTGACCGTTTAACGTTAGCTACCCAAAAATCCAACATTACCTGATACAAAATGGGAACCACAAATCCACGTTTCGGTGCCTGGAATCCAGTTGTTTCTGTGAATTGCAGTGATCCATTTGTCTCTTCAGCTTATTTTTCGGCAGTCTGTAAAACGATAACTAATTCTATGAGTACAGTCGACCGCACAACAGCTCTTTCCCATTTTAGTTTTCCAGTGTCTTTCTGACACTCAGTCTTTCTGACACTCAGTCTTTCTGACACTCAGTCTTTCTGCCACTCAGTGGGCGTAACCCGCTGTGAAGTCGCATCTGTGACGTCATGCGCATTCCCTCTATTACCTCCAATGTTTAAGTGCTGGTTGAACCCACTCACTATAGACTCGCTCAACACACTGCCTGTCTGTTCAATAGCTTCATCAAGGCTGTTGTGAACTAGTTCTGCAGGCAGGCTCTCCGTTGCAGTTGGGACCTCTGGTTCTGGTTCAGGGTTTTACGCAGGACACAACGAGCCAAGATTACCGTGCCGTGGGTTCTTAGGTGCTGCTTGTGTCCAAGCTCACCCACCGCCCTTCCTGATTCCAGAGGTTTAAGCATCAAACATCCAACACAGTCTGATGCTTAAATACACAACTTATTACAGGGCTGTAATACAATTTGTTTTATGTTTAAAACACGTTTTGATTGTATCTAGAAATTGTGAAATTAAAAGTCCATATAATTAACGTTGTAAAGTCTGACAATGACGTGGAATATTTTTCCGCACCCCTCATTCCTACAAGCTCTACATGTGACTGAAGGCAGGAGTAGATGTTGCTCGTAAAAGTTCAAAGCTACTGACATTCTCATGAATGCTGCATTGCGTAAATGTTGCTCTGCTCACAGTTTATGCACACATTGTCACTGCTCACGTTTCATCAGCCTATTTTGTGGAAAACTGTTTCAGAACAATACTTCTGACTGGACAAACTTAGAGCCCAGCACTTGTGAACTGTTTTCCTTTATTGCTAATGTGTGGATAAACTTGGAGATTTTTTTTGAGACGAAGAGTAAACTCTCCTCCAAATTAGGACCTGAAAACAATTATTCAGCTTATCCAAGATGCACTTGGGCAACGTAGAGGCGGCAAGAGGGCAGATGTCCGGGACAGTTGATTGTCATGTAAACAACTTTAGGCTTTCAATGGAGTAAATTCAAAACCAGAGGGGAACAGGAATTGTTTACAGTGTTTTGGAATTAATACAAGTAGAGTCTGTGGCGGAAGTCTCTCATGTGTTTGACACTTTGCCACAGTGTAGTTAGTAGTATGTCATCGCCAGACCGTTCCAGATGTTCTCAGGGTACTTGGCTGCAAATAACCCTCACATGAATGTTGGAAAGGCCACACCGGCCATTGTCGAAGGTAACAAAGGTACCAGTGCCTCTTATGATTCACTAAATGCAAAATCTACATTTGCTTGTATTTAAAGGAGCTTGAGGCCGGATTGAGGCAGGATTTATGAAAAAAATTCGTATAAGTTTTAAGTTTTCTAGTAATAATGTCAGATGAAGCGCTCCAAACCCAAAAGAATGAGCCCTCTAGTGTATCTCTCCGTTGCCTTGAACAGGCTGTGTGCTGCAAAATGTGCTGCAATTCGGACCCCGAATTTCCCGCGCTGTCCTGTGGATGTGACGTCACATGACGCTGCATGTGCGTTCTGCCCGTTCTCCCGTGCCGGCTTCACTGTTGGCTGCAGTACCCCCGACAGCCGTCATGGTGAAGGGTGGCGCTAGAGAGTCTCATTTCTTAAAAGGAGCCTCAAGCTCCTTTAAGCCTGCCAGATGAAGTTAATTCATTGACTCTAATTATCTTTTCTCTTTCCAAGTGGTTAGACGGAGTTCATAATCTGTGATTCCAGATTTTCATAAGCGGACAAATGCCCTCAAATAGAGAATGAACTTTTAGTTATGCTGGTTGAAAGATGGTCCTCATTACTTGGGTAATCGGTAGTAATTGCTTCTGAAGAAAATGAATTGCTCATTGTTGACGAGAAGCAAAGTTACATGAAGGAAGAGATCAAATGACTTCCAGGATTTATTCCATATGCTGGACTCTTTTTTTCTTTTTATGTTCTTTTTCTTTTTGTCAAAGTATTTTTTTAGGGGCCTTCAAATCCAAAAGCTATTGAAGTGTAACAGAGCGCGCTCCACATGAAGCATCCTGTTGTTTTGTTTACAGACTCCACAAATACGCTTTATTCAAAGGTGCTGACATTCAACATGATTATTTTGATTATGCTTTTCCAGCTTAGAATGACCATAAAAAGCACACCGAAAAAAGGAAACAATTCTGCAGGTACGGAGCATGAACTCTGGTACAGGGAATGTCTGCGTGCTACAGATAAGTGTGCCCAGCAGGAATGGAAAAGGCAACACCTACATCTTCTCCTAACCGCTCTCCCTCTGCTCTTCAGCTCCGCCTGCCCCTCTCACCTTGGTAGGTGTGGGACCTGGAAGCTGAGCAAGACAAGCCCTTTTAATAAGCTTTATAGATTTTCTTCCCTGGAGAGAGGAGATGAGTTTTGCAGCTGTGTGGGAGTTTACACTATACTTCTGTCCAAGTGAAGGCGTGCATATCAAAAGCAATTTTTTAGAAAAAAATAATTCTCTTTGTTCGATTTTAAGGTAGATGATGCAGAGAGAGTTGTAGTCCCATATCTATAGAAATGTAAGATCCCTAGAAATAATAATCTTTAGATTCTGTTCCCATAAACACCATTCTGAGAACCTTTCCTTACCTTTCAGCCTGCTCATAAACACTCACCTTGACCTCACAAAGAGAAATGAAATGTTCAAAATCTGCAGGGAGCACAAGCTGTATATTTCATGAATGTGGGAGCAACTTTATAGCACTGATGTCGCTGCTGTATGGAGTTGCGTTCTCGCTGTGTATCTGGACCCTGCAGACTATGAGCTTGTGACTCAGCTTTTCTGCCAAACAATGAGCGACTTGGTCGTGTTATAGGATTACACCTCTAAAGAAAAATCCCAGAACCACAGAGAGTTGGCAGGTTGCAACAGAGCGACAAACAGCTCTGTTTTTCTAGGTGATATGCCGTCTTTTTATGTATAAAAGAGCTTAAATTCACCATGTAAAATTATTACCCTTTGAATTTTTAGCTTGTTTGTGCACTTCTATCCAGAGGCGATGACATGTTTTAACTCATGCATTGTGTAAAAGAGCTGTTTCTTTTTAAGTTATAATTACTGTACATTGAAAAAGAGAAAGGCTGTCTCCTTCAGTTTATCATCACTTCAAAGACCTCCGGTATTTTGACGTTATCTAAACACTGTTCATTATATCTTCCTTCAGCGGCAGCCGCCCCTCGCTCTGTGAGGTCTACGGTGCGCTGACCTCAGCCATCGCAGAAGAACAGCAGAGCAGAGCAGGGGGAGGCAAAGACAGAAAGAAATGTATTTTGTCATTTGATCAATTTCAGTTTTGCACTTCCCAAAAGGCTTAAAGGAATACATCAATCTCAGCATTGTGTCTTCCTGTTTTGATCAGTTTGGTAATTACAGTGATGAAAGACCCCGAACATTTATTCATGGTTTTTATGAAGTTTTGTCGTGTTTGATGGCACGTTGTATGTAGTTTACTCCAAATGTGCTGGTTTTGCTGCCTTTTTTCTGCAGAGGACCAATTAGTTCTGCAGCTTTGATTTACTTCTGAAAGTTCTTCACTTGGCATTCTCATAACACAAGCAGTTAGGCACTGACACACTTAGAAACTTTAGTCTCCCTCTTTTTCTCCTGTCTGGCATATCCATTTTGTCAAATATGAGACAGGAGAACCAGATGCATACACGAAACCCAGAAGTTTCTTTATTCATTAAGGGGAAAGGGGATTGGGAGAGTGGGAAGTGGAGACCGTGGTTTCAGTGGTTGGAGTGGGTCCGTCAGAGGCTGAGTGGAGTGAGCAGCGGCACACACCGGCACAGGCTGGAGCTGGGGTTGGCAGGTACGGACAGAATGTTCCGGGGCAGGAGAGCAGTAGTTGTCGAGTCAAACGGGTCGGGTCAAACAGGCTGGATCAAGCACTGGGATCAGTTGAGGGAAGCCAATGAACAGGAACATGCTGAATCGCAGGGGTGGAAAGTAACAAATTACATTTACTCACGTTACTGTAATTGAGTACTTTTTATGAGTAATTTGTAATTTTCTAAGTAGTTTTTGAAATATGTAATTTTTACTTTTACTCGAGTACAGTTTGACCCAAGTATTTTACTTCACTACATTTGAACCCCCTCACGTTACTGAGTACAAAATTTATGGTGAAAATCTTGTGGGCATTTTATTTTGGTTTATTGTGAATAGCAGGATCCTGCGGGCATTGGGCACTTTATTTTGTGTTTGAATACTTGAATACTACTAAAAGGATCATGTTACTGAGCTCAGCTGAGCTTTTACAAGTCTGGATGTTTAGTTTAATATGCCTTGAAGTTAATTAAAACAACTTGTGCTGGATTTGATTCGTGACTCATCCTTTTTTTGCATTAAATATCTGAAAGTAACTTTTACTCAAATCACATTTTAAATGAAGTACTTTTGTACTTTTACTCGAGTAAATTTTTAGATGAGTACTTTTACTTTTACTTTGAGTAGGATTTAAGCAAAGTAAAGATACTTTTACTCAATTACAATTTTTCAGTACTTTTTCCACCTCTGCTGAATCGCAGACAAACTGACACTGAATGTTGAAGACCTGTGCCTTAAATACCCACACACAAAGCTGCTGGTAACAAGATGTAGGTGGCGATGATTGTGAGGGGGTGTGTTGCAGCAGGAAGAGTGTGGTGGAATAATATCCAATTACTGGAGCCGGGAGTGGACTCATGACAGAACCCCCCCCTCAACGGACGGCCCCAGAAGTCATAATTCCTCCGACCTGTCAGTGTCCATGGCCTCAACCCCAGAGGGCACCAGTTCCATCACCTCATCGCCGGTGCAGAGCTCATCATCCGACGGCACCGGATCGGGTTCAGAGTCAGAGGCAGGTGTAGTATTGGGTGGAGGGCAAGCCGGCTGGACAGACACGCGTCGGGAACCCCTTGGTCAACCCCTTGGTCAACCTCTCCGGATGGAAGGCTGGTCAGGATGGAAGCGGTGGAAGTCAGAGATGAGGGTCGGGTCAATAATCCTCCCAGCTGGGACCCACATCCTCTCCTCAGGGCTGTATCCCTCCCAATCTACCAGATATTGGACACCCCTGCCCCGCCAACGTGACTTGAGCAGACAGCGAACAGTGTAGACAGGGCCCCCCTCGCTGAGGCGAGGAGGAGATGGTGCAGTGTTTGGGACCAGAGGGCTTTCATGGACCGGCTTCAGTTTAGAGACATGAAATGTTGGGTGTACTCTCATAGACCTGGGCAATTGGAGCTGGACAGCTGATGGGCTGATGACCTTCAGTATGGGAAATGGACCAATGTATCTGGGCGCCAGCTTACGTGATTCCACTCAGAGTGGCAGGTCCCGGGCTGAGAGCCATACCTTCTGGCCCACTCGGTACCTAAGGGCTGGAGTCCTTGGACAGTTAGCCCCTTTTTTTTTTTTTTTACCTTGTCTGCATATATATTAATGTTTAATACCAAGTTTGGTAAAATTTAAAGCATATATATGCATATATAGTCAGGAAGGCAGAAGATGTGCTCCGACCACGGGTGGCTAGCTGGCTCTGGCACCTTTCTCTCGTCTTCGGGTCTGAATCCGGCAGTCGATGCGGGCTGCGAGGGAAATGGCTTCATCGAGGGTGTTGGGCATATCATGGGAGACGACCTCATCCTTGATGTAATCCGCCAGGCTGTGATGGAAGGCATCCACCACGGCTTCTATGTTCCAAGAGCTGCGGCTCACCAGGGTTCGGAAGTCAATCGAGTAGTCAGCCACTATCCCATTGCCTTGACGGATGGTCATGAGTGCACGAGATGCTTCAGAGGTGCACAAATCATAAAGCAATCAAGAGAGAGTAAGTCATCCAAAAGTGAAGATACTGAGAGCTGCTGACAATAGATTTGCCTACGAAAGATGAACCTGCCTAGCATTATTGTCACATATTACATGTATGTTATCGTCTGTAAGACAGTAGGCTAAGTGTATGTCTGCTTTTCAATGACAACTCGCTGAATGCTTTGTGGTTAATTGCAGCCTGAGAACTTAAACTTTCAACACCAAGTTGGGGTGAATAATTTCCTGGGAAGTGACAGAAGAGCTGCTGGAAGTGAACATCAGTACTGGACATCATCCCAGAACAGCAGGAAGAACCAAGGGATTTGTGGAGAGAGGATTATCTGAGAGTTAGAGGTCGACAGAAAAGCAGAGTGAGAAACAAATGGCATCCAAACCAAGTAGGATTGTTTAGTTTTAGTGGGTTAGCATGATTTGGTCATTAGCGTTGAAGTATTTCCTCTGTGGTGGCAGAACAAACAGCAGTGCTGACGGAGCCACTGATGAAGAGGCCTTTACTGACTGAAGGAGCCCGTTTCTTCTCTTATATCACTTTGAGTGATCTTATTTAAATCAAAAAGTAATTTCACAATTTGTGTGTGTGTGTGTGTGTGTGTGTGTGTGTGTGTGTGTGTGTGTGTGTCCGTGCGTGCGTGCGTGCGTGCGTGCGTGCGTGCGTGCTTGCGTGCGTGCGTGCGTGCGTGCGTGCGTGCGCGCGTGCGTGCGTGCTTGCGTGCGTGCGTGTGTGTGTGTGTGTGTGTGTATACAATATGACACGACTTCAAAACTTAAAGGGGACCTATTATGAAAAACACGTTTTTTCTTGCTTTAACATATATAAAGTGGTCTCCCCTCAGCCTGCCAACTCAGAGAAGGAAGAAAGCAACCAAATTCTTTGTTACATAACGACGGGCGCGATTTACATAGGTTGGCCTCCGATGCGTGAAACCACGCCCACAACTAACTCCGCTGGCCGGAGCTTCCACCATTTTTCCGTAGCGGTGTATCGCGTCATTCAGGCAGCCAATCAGCACAGAGCCTCATTATCATAGCCCCGCCCACTCAGAATCCCGCATAGATAATGAGGTTAGAGAATGGGAAGATAAAGACATGGCTCAGAGGCTGAATTTCTAATTTATTTAGCAAAAACAATGAAAAGCTTGTTTTTAAGGCATTCAAGGCCTGTTTAAAATAGGTATTAGATGCCATAATAGGTCCCCTTTAAATACAGAACCCATCCCTGTTATGATAATCATTAAATTAAATGTCTTCACTTAATTTGATGCAGCGATGTAAAACTACTCCATTACCAGACCTTAAACAAAACCTTTAAAGTCCTGGTTTAATGCTTCTGACTGGATATCATAGTATTCATCGTTAGATCAGCTAGATCAGGGTGTGACTGTGAGACTACTGCGGCACCAAGTGGAGTTGATTAAAATGTTTTTATGCTGTTTAAAGCACAGGGAACCCAGATAAATCTAAAGCAGGTGAAATGATTGGGAGAGGTGAGAGGAGAAAGCAGTACCGATTTACACATATGTTTTGAGTTTTACTTTTCTTTTTTCAAACTCTGATTTTTGAAAATTGGATCATTGAACACTTATTGAAGTGACAGCATGTGTGGAAGTTGGAGGCAAAATACTCACATCTGCAACGTGACTCAGACAGTACGTATATTATGTAACACACATCAAAGTCCAAAAGTGCCTGGTAACTAAATTCAGCTTTTTCTACAGAAATGTTCATGCAAATCCAACACAAAATGCTATTCAGAACTAAAGTGACACCTAAGAAAGTATATGGGTGGAAATGATCAAATAAATGTTCAATATCAAAAGATGAACACACTTTTAAAGCAATTTGCAAATAGTAGAAACATATGAACATGAACAGCCATACAAGTAAAAAAATTAAGAACAAACTTATATCCTGAGGATTAAAAGTATCCCAAAGACAAAAACATGTAAAACAAAGAGTAAACAAAATGAGAAGTGAGTTCAATATAAGCTCTCTCAAAGAATTGTGTTTTAAGATTATTCTTAGAGCGGGTCTCCAGAACCCAAACATGTACCTGGTGACAAAGAGAGTTTAGACTGAAAATCCTTGTTTCCCTTTGTAGACCATCAACCTTGTCCTACTTTCTGGGAGCAAAGGGTGATGACATGGTGATAAAGATGTGATAGGGAGCAATCTTTTTCTTTTGAAAAATGAAATGAAGATTGGCCATTAACAGCTTGACCAAATGTAGAGAGTCTATTATAGGAAAATGTGATCCGTCTCTGGGCAATACTCTTGCTGCGGGGTTTTGTGTCAGCTGAGATTTCCAGGGAATTGTTTTGATACGCAGCTAAATTGACCTGCTATAGTGCAGTGTTGATATGACAAATGAACAGACCAATGTTTTAGCGTCACTTTGGGAAAAGATGCTTAAGAATTTGGCTGCTCTACAAACCTTTTTCCGTCTTCTCCAGATGTTTATTAAAAGATACTGTATATCCTGCTTATAAAAGAAAAGAACTAACTCCATCATCATTACTACTACAGACTTTATTCCACCACAAACAATGACCGAAACCAGTCCAGAGCAGTACCCCAGGCCCTGATGGCATGTTAAAGTATTTATAAGAATGTTGTGGCCGTTGGTGTCAAACTCCCTGATGTTTGATTGGTTCAAGGAGATGTCATTTCTTAAATCTGGTAACACCATCATAATATAGACACAAACTTTAAAGTATAAATATCATAAGATATTGATAATATTAATAACCGATTATCCGTTCCCGGGTCGCGGGGGCAGCAGTCTCAGCAGAGATGCCCAGACTTCCTTCATCCCAGACACTTCCTCCAGCTCTTCCTCCAGCTCTTCCGAGGGGAGTCCGAGACGTTCCCAGGCCAGCCGAGAGACATAGTCTCTCCAGCGTGTCCTTGGTCTTCCCCGGGGTCTCCTCCCGGAGGGACATGCCTACTCCTCCCGGGTGACCGAACTCCTCACCCTATCTCTAAGGGAGCGTCCAGCCACCCTGCGGAGGAAACTCATCTCGGCCGCTTGTATCCGCAATTTTATCCTTTCGGTCACTACCCAAAGTTCATGACCATAGGTGAGGGTAGGTGCGTAGATTGACCGGTAAATCGAGAGCTTCGGAGCTTCGGCTTCTTCGGCTTTTGACTCAGCTCCTTCTTCACCACGACGGTCCGGTACACCGACCGCATAACTGCGGACGCTGCACCGATCCGTCCGTCAATCTCACGCTCTATCTTTCCCCTTTATTCGTGAACAAGACCCTGAGATACTTGAACTCCTCCACCTGAGGCACGCCATCCTTTCCCGTTGGAGAACCATGGCCTTGGTTTTGGAGGTGCTGATTCTCACCCCTGCCACGTTGCACCAGGCTTCAAACGGCCTTAGTTCCCGGCCTGATGAAGCCAACAGGACAACATCATCTGCAAAAAGCAGAGATGAGATCCTGTGGTTCCCAAACCGGATCCCCTCCGGGCCCTGGCTACGCCTAGAAATCCCGTCCATAAAATCTCATCCACCTCCGGTGTCCTGCCACTGAGGAGCTTACGAACCACCTCAGTGACCTCGGCTTGGTGATGGATGAGCACATCCCCGAGTCCACACTCTCTGCTTCCTCAAGTGAAGGCATGTCAGTCGGGTTGAGGAGATCCTCGAAGTATTCCTTCCACCATCCGGCGATGTCCCCAGTCAAGGTCAACAGCTCCCCACCCACACCATAAACGGTGCCGGCAGAGTACTGCTTCCCCTTTCTGAGGTTCGCCATAATTTCCTCGGGGCCGACCGAAAGTCTTCCTCCATGGCCTCACTGAACTCCCAGACCCAAGTTTTTGCCTCCAGGACTGCCCGAGCCGCGGCTCGCTTGGCCTGCCGGTACCTAATTACTACGTCAGGAGTCCCACAGGCCAACAAAGCCCGGTAGGACTCCTTCAGTCTGACGGCATCCTTTACTTTTGGTGTCCATCACGGGGATTGCCATCACGACAGACACTGGAGACCTTGCGTCCACAACTTTGAGCCGCTGCGTCGACAATGGAGGCAGAGAACATGGTCCACTCGGACTCGATGTCCCCCGCCTCCCCCGGGATCTGAGAGAAGTTTTCTCGGAGATGAGAGTTGAAGATGTCCCTGACAGAGGGCTCAGCCAGACGTTCCCAACAGACCCTCAAAATCCGTTTGGGTCTGCCTGGTCTGTCCAACTTCCTCCTCTGCCAGCGCATCCAACTCACCACCAGGTGTTGATCAGTTGACAGCTCAGCCCCTCTCTTCACCCGAGTGTCCAAGACATACGGCCGAAGGTCAGATGAAACGACTTATGCTTGAACATGGTGTTCGTTATGGACAAACTGTGACTAGAACGACTTATGCTTGAACATGGTGTTCGTTATGGACAAACTGTGACTAGCACAGAAGCCCAACAACAAAGCACCGCTCGGGTTCAGATCGGGGAGGCCGTTCACATACATACATACATACATACATACACACACACACACACACACACACACACACACACACACACACACACACACACACACACACACACACACACACACACACACACACACACACACACACACACACACATACATACATACATACATACATACAGCCTTTATGTCTTTCGATGGAGGAGATAGACCAGGTGGGAGACTTTATAAACATTTGTTTTTTTGCTATAATCTTTAATAAAAACACATACAATTTTGAATCACACCAGTGGTTGAATGTTTAATAATGTATTCAAGCTTGTCAGAATAGCTGATTAAGTTAAACTTTCATTTTCAAAGTAAATAATGACTGATGTTAGAGTAAAAGCTAGAGGATAATGTGTTCATACGATATTAATTCTGACATGTAAAAATAATGCAGCCTAAAAAGGAAATATTCAGCTAAAAGAAAACAATTGAACTGAACAGCAGCTTTAAATATCTTTGTCAGGGATGTACAAGCAAGTGTACAACCCTGTACATTGCAACTGCTACCTCAAGAGGTTCAGCTGACTTTAAACAGGCCTGTTGCCCACGAGCACAGATGTGAAAACACACATACAAAAAAAAGGCAATTTGTTATCTTTCTTTGGAACTGACTCTCCTTCTCCGCCTTGTAAAGCTGCAAATGAAATCTCAAATGGCCCAAAGGCGCAGACAACACCAACCCACATATGGCGCTCCTGTTTCTCTCCACATATAAGCAGCTGTATTGTATTGAGTGTTGGAAAAGCCATTATCTGGAAACCCACCACTGAGCTCCAGTTCACATTCATGATTAAACACGCAATTATGGTGGGAACACCATACTGTAGAAAAAAAAATGGCCATGATATAAAGGGGATGTACCAGACCAAGTTAAGTCAGAGAAGCAAAAGACTGTGATGATAAATTACCTTTAGCACAAGTTATGAAGAGGATACACCCCTTTCAGACCCAAGATTACTAATGAATATACTTAGAAAGATAATTTATGCATCACAAAGAAGCAGATTTTCGATTGCAGCCGCATCACTTTATTGACAATGAGATTTTCATTTCCTGGTTTTCACACACAGATTCCAGTCAGGAGACATTGAGATCATATTTAAATGGACCTGGAACTCCTCAGATATCATTTCTGAACTTACAGGATAGTAGTGATCTACATTACATCACGTAAACATGGATAAGCTCAACATTTCGAGGCTGGAGGTCTGGTGCAAAAGTACATCTGAACTTTCACTTACTTGCTTTGGACAATAGCTCTGTTCATGCCCTTCTCGGAGGCAGATCTACTAAACACACACTGTGTCTGTGAATCCATGATTTTTGAAAGTTGTGCAAATTGAGGTTTGGCTTTGACCTGCTGAAATGAAAACAGATCGCCCAAGCAAAGACTCAAAGATAGTGGCATTCTGGAAAATCTCAGTGTGTTTAGTGTATGCATCAAAGCCAATTTTAAAATGTATACAATTCATCCATGATATGGGTACTAATGAAGCCCTACTCATATTAGATGTGGTTGCTTTTGCCTTTTACCCTGACAACACCCTGGATGGTCTCTTTCTCTTTTGGCAGGTGGAACCCAACATCCATTTCCCACTAAAGCAAACGGATACATGACCACAGATTTCCAGCATCCCTCCAATCATCTAGGCTGAGGTTGTGTCCCCGTTTGCATGTAACATTGACTTCAAGCCTTCACATTTCCTCAGACTTCCTGATAATTTTTTTTTTTCTGAATATAATGCAATGCAGATGTTGAAAGAGTTGAGTTCCTTGTAATTTTGAAGTAAGAAATATATATATATTTCTGAGGAAGTCACGTATTCTCCGTTGGATCAACGTGATCATCTTGTTTGGAATGAGTAAGGCTCTGAAGATTGTTGCTTTTATTTTGAATTCTGATTAAGCGTGACGCTTAAAAGGTCCAATCCCAGAACCCCCACAAGTGTGACGACTGAAAATAGGTGCAACATTCCCCTTTTATTACATTTGAATAAATCTGCCTTGTGGTGCTTTTTGAATTAAATAGCATTGAAGCTGCAAGTCTAAGCAGGGCAGAAACATCTATGGTGCTTTTTGAAAACTGAACCTTCATTTCCTTAATATGCGATTTAAACAGGTCCCAAGGGTTTCAGATTATGATCTTTATGATGAAGTGGGGATCAACAGGTGTGAAAGTCTTTGTTTTTTTAAGGTACATGTCTGGAAATGCCGGACTCAGTTTGTTTTATATCAATCACTGTCGAGGGTGAGCTCACTGTTGATACAAAACCGAGCTTCGCTTGTGCCCTTGTGGCTGTATCATTCAGGCAAATCTTGGATTTTAATGGGGCGGGACACTGCAGTTCATCATGGACGTTACGCTGGAAATCAAGCCAAGTGTGTGTGTGTTTGTGTGTGTGTGTGTGTGTGTGTGTGTGTGTGTGTGTGTGTGTGTGTGTGTGTGTGTGTGTGTGTGGTTGACCGAGAGCAAAAGAGTCAGGGAGACAATGAGGGAAAGAGGAATATTTTCAGACAGGAATGGGACAATACAGTATGAGGCCTTGGCCAAAGGAAACATGCAGCAGGCCAGAGAGCGAATAAAGGTCCTGTGTTTTCCAAAGCAGTGAGAAGTCTACTCCATTACTCTTTTGTCAACTTTCCTAACCCAATTGTCTGAAAGGATTAGGAAGACATTCAATCTATAGCCTACTACCCTCACTGTAGAACAACTGCCTCCAGTTCTGCAGTGGAAAGTGTTTTCATTATGTCACAGATCAGGGATAAGCATCTCCAGGACTATTTCACACTGCCAGCCCAAATCCTATTTTCAGCATTTCTGATTAGAACCTGATCCTTCTGATTGACTGTTTACATTATATATTGCAAATGAGAAGATCTAATAAAGGCGTAACATCCTTACCTATAAAGATCATAGTGATTTTTATTTTATAGTTAATATGGCTTGTCATACTGCACTAAGAAACAGCTGAGGCTGATTTTTGGTTGGGCTGGAAGGGTTGAGGGAAGACCGTAGCAAGGCATCTATCTTTGCTCCTGTTGAATTCTGCTGGTCAGGGCTAACTAAACAGCAGCTCGATGGTTTCTAGCTCATCGGGTTCTACCGCTTGCAGCAACTGAATGCTCCAGTGCCCTTCATGCGTTTCATCTGCTGGGCCTGCGACCCAAAGACAACACGTAACCAGCCTGGCTCTGCAAGCAGCATGTTAACTGAAAGCAGATTCCAGCACAGCTCCACCAGCCCTTAACTCTGGCAGCATTCGTTGCAGATATCATTTTGTTAGCAACATTAAGAAATATTGACTCCCTGTGGCTAAGGTAGTCATGTGCAAACTAAAATGGATGGTGAACTAACTTTGCTACTGTCAAACTTAGTTATATGGAGCCATGCTTCAATTTTCTTTACAAGTTAATAGTAAATGCGTCTGTGTACTTCTTTATTTCAGACTGTTATCGATGCCAGGATGTAAGCTAGAACAATAAAAATTATTGTAGCTAAAAGTTAAGATGGCGGTGCGTGTAGATGCAGTGGCCCCTCTCTGTCCGGAGTTTTGTTCTGTTACAAATTGTTTGTACGGATATTGTCCGAGCCTGTTAACGTCGGAGTTCAGGTACAGTCATCATCGGCACGACCAATATATTCAACACTTTGGATGCTGCACAAACAGGCTGATCTCAACAATTTGATCCTTGTATAATAATTGTAAAAAAAAAAAAGGTTGCTACTTCGCAGACTTCACTTATCACGGGTTCTTTTTGGAACGTAACCCCCCCCCCCCCCCCCCCCCCCCCCCCCGAGGGATTACTGTATAGCTGTGTGGAGTCCACACAAGTCAGCTAAGGACAGTTAAGGTTCTCTTACCTCCACCTCTAGGGTAGATGTAGTTGTTGTTTGAAGTGCTTCGAAATCGAATGGGTCTGTAGTTAGCGTACTATGTGGATGCTCCATCTATACACCAAGTTTTCTTTAAATTCCCGTCAGCATTCTTTATTTTCATGACATCTAAAGAATATGTAAACAGTCAAGGCAATGACCACACACTAGCACCTTGGTTCTTGCCTTGGTGGAAGAAAAAAGGTTAATGAAGTAATGAAAACAAACCACTAAATGCAACTCTTTAATTTTTACTTTTCTCTCTGTCATATGTATCAGCAGTTGCATCTTTAGACATAACCAAAAGTCTGTCTAAGGAAAAGGTTTCTGTCAAATTTTCCAAAATTCCAAAAGTCCTTTGTGCTTGATCCTCTCTGGAAAACCGTTTTCAACACATACGGGCTGTGCTTATTTTCATTGTTTAAAACAAGCTGACAGATGAAGTGACTCACAGCTACAAGAACGTTTTAATACCTTTAATATCCTGCTTGAGCATGTTGAGTCCCTGGTCACTTTACTGCATCTTTGCCTTTTTTCCTGCATGTCATCAAGGAAAGAATGATTAATATGGGTGTAAAAAAACACACTGAAACAGTCAGAATAATAAGTGAGCTGTTTTGGCTCAAATACTCCCCAGATAAAACCAACCCGAAGCCCAGCTTTTCTTTCACCAAACGTTTTGTGAAATCCCTTGTTTTGACTTTTGTCATTGGCCCAGTTTTGGTATTTAGTTCCTGTTTTATTTTGAAACCCTGTGTCCTTGTGTATATGTCTTGATTTCCCTTGTCCTCATCTGCCCCGATCGTTTGCAACTGTGTCTCGTTAAGCCTTCTGTGTATATCTTGTCTTGTCTTTCCATACTTGTCATACTTTCTTGTATGTAAAATAACGATGTTAGTTACTCTGTATTCTTCAAATCTAATCCTAAATATAGTTTGTTGTGAGTATGTACAACTGCTATCTCTTGCTAGACAATACAATACAATAAATACTGAGTCAACACGCGAACATTCAGTTAACAAATCCATACTGAGCCAAGTCTCTCACAAATCAATAACATCATTTATTTTTATAGTAGCAGCCAAATATTTGACGTGTTTGGCATTGTTTCAAAGTTGCTTTCCATCTTCTTTAATAGAAATAAAGTGCTTCAGAGAAAAAATGTTCAAGTTATGAAGCAACATCCATGCATGCATGAGTTTGTTCTCATGGCCTGTCCAAACCTGGATATTCAGCTAAATCCAAACCACATGCACATTATACAGTTGTGTGAAAAAGTGTTTGCCCCCTTCCTGAGTTCTTTTTTTTTTTTGCATGTTTGTCACACTTAAATGTTTCAGATCATCAAACAAATTTAAATATTAGACAAACACAAGTAAACACAAAATGCAGTTTTTAAATGAAGGTTTTTATTTTTAAGGGAAAAAAAAAAATACAAACCTACATGGCCCTGTGTGAAAAAGTGATTGCCCCCTAAACCTAATAACTGGTTGGGCCCCTTAGCAGCAACAACTGCAATCAAGCGTTGCAATGAGTCTTTTACAGCTCTGTGGAGGAATTCTGGCCCACTCATCTTTGCAGAATTGTTGTAATTCAGCCACATTGGATGGTTTTCGAGCATGAACCGCCTTTTAGAACACATCGAAATCAGTATCAGCAATGATGGCTGACTATGAGCCGTGTTGTGCCACAGCTGGTTCAGTTATCAAAAGAGTTATTAATGACTGTCGGATGACAGTCCTTAACAATTAATAAAGTAGATTATTTATCAAATTGAACTATCAAAATGATAATAAACAGTTAGTCTCAAGGTAGATTATTCTTCAGAATAATAGTGAAGGGAGGAGTTCGAACACAGGCCTCTGGCACCCAGCAGTTGTGAAAAATATGTATAAAATAAGCACAAACAACTTCTCTCATTCAAATTAATCAGAATTTATTTACACAAGTGTCAAGAAGATGGTAAAGCAACACTTATAAATTCTGATGACTAAACTACACAAAAACAACACTAACTAAACATGACACCAATCTTCAGATTACATGTGTGGGTGTGTGTGTGTGTGTGTGTGTGTGTGTGTGTGTGTGTGTGTGTGTGTGTGTGTCAGTAGCTCAAAATGGCTCGGGGGTTTTATGACCGAGATAAGTATATGTGTGTGTGTGTGTGTGTGGGGGGGGGGGGTTAGTAGGAGAGGATGAGAGAAATAGAGAAGAAGGTAAAATAAATAGACACACTTAAATAATTTCTCACTACCAGAAACCCAAGTTCTTCTGATGTTTCCCACACAGAGGCGCCCCAATGTGAAACTCACTTCACACGTGCGCTCTGGTCGTTCAACTGGGAAATGAGGAAGAGCTTTGTTTTCTGTTGTGGAAATTATGTCATCAATTATCCAGCAACGTGGATGCAGCAGTAGGCAAACAATAAGATAAACAAAACACTTAAGCTAATAAACACAGTTGTGACGGGATCAGCGGTCCGGCTCACAATGCAAAACTAAACTTGTAAAATGTGTTAACTAAGTTTCTCTGCCCAGACACAAACCAGCCTCTTATGTGAATCTTTGTAGATGAAGAAAAAAGAGTAGTTTGGTCTGGCCGGTCAGCGTTTCTTGTTGAACAAAGGGTAGTTACGCTCAGCAGGGGATACTGATAAGAGCGGCTCTCACTCCCTCCTGTTATCCGTGCTGTGGATGAGGGGATAGCAGCTTGACACAGCAGCTTGGCCTCCTTCAGCTTCAGGTCGGTCCGAAGGCGTTCACGTTCAGATGCAAATTCTGCTTGAGCTTTTAATCCATGGGGGTTTTCCTTTGTTCCAAACTGTAACTGCACACATGTCAGTTTAATGTTCTGTCGTTTTCGTAGAGGTCCTGTGGCGATAATGTGCGACATCGAGCGCATGTTTCACCAGTTCTTTGTGAAGGCAGAAGACCAAGATTATCTACGCTTCCTTTGGTGGGAGGAAGGAAATCTGGAAGCTCAACCATCTATCTATCGAATGAAAGTCCACCTGTTTGGTGCAGCTTCTTCCCCAGGCTGCGCCAACTTTGGACTCAGACATCTCGCTGATGAAGGACGAGGAAGATTCAGTGAAGACACAGTTCAGTTCATCAAGAGAAATTTTTATGTTGACGATGGGCTGGCAAGTGTCGCATCACAAGAGCAAGCCATCCAACTAGTGAAGGAAGCAAGAGAACTCTGCAGCACGGGCAAACTCCGGCTGCATAAGTTCATCTCAACGAGTGAGAAAGTCATGGCCACAATTCCTCAGGAGGAATGTGTTGCAGCAGCCAAGGATCTGAACATGGCGCTGGGTGAACATCATGTGGAAAGAGCGCTCGGCATTCAATGGTGTGTGACCTCGGATGAATTCCAGTTCCGAGTAGTAGTCAAACCGAATCCACTCACCCGAAGAGGAGTCTTGTCCACGGTCGCCTCAATATTTGACCCGCTCGGATTCGTTGCACCATTCATCCTGGTAGGAAAAAGGATTGTCCAGCAGATGTGTCGCGACAAGCTCAGTTGGGATGACACCTTACCTGATGACCTGCGACCTCTCTGGGAATCTTGGCTCCTAGACCTGAAAACCCTGGCTGGTGTGAAGATCCAGAGGTGCTACGTACCACCAAACTTTGAAGCCCTGCACTATGAGTTGCATCATTTCTCCGATGCTAGTGCGTCAGGATATGGAGAGTGTTCATACCTCAGAGTGATCAGTACATCAGGAGAAGTGCACTGTACACTAGTCATGGGAAGATCAAGAGTTGCTCCCACTAAGGTGACCACCATACCGAGACTAGAGCTATCAGCGGCAGTGGTGGCAGTCAAGGTCAGTGACATGCTCAAAAGAGAGCTTGAAGTGGATTGTGTACAAGAAGTCTTCTGGACAGATTCAAGGATTGTTCTGGGCTACATCAGTAACGAAGCCAGAAGATTTCATGTCTTCGTAGCCAATCGTGTAGAACGCATCAAACAGAGTACAGAATCTGCACAATGGAGGTATGTAACTTCAGAAGAAAACCCAGCAGATCATGCCTCAAGAGGTCTCTCAGCTGACCAGCTGTTAACGTCTAACTGGTTCACAGGCCCAGACCTGCTTTGGCAGATGAAATTACCAACAGGAGATGTCAAGGTGGGAGAGATCCCAAGTAGTGATCCAGAGCTCAAGAAGGCCCAAGTTTACGACACACAGGCAAAGGAGGTGAGGTCACTATTGGATCGCTTACACAAGTTCTCAGATTGGTCAAGGTTGGTGAAGGCCATTGCTAGGCTAAAACGCCTGGCTAAAGCAATCAAAGGTCTGCAGCCAAGGTCCTGTGAAGCTACAAGTCTAGAAGAAAGGAGGCAAGCACAGCTAACAATAATAATGCTGGTTCAAGAAACAAACCTTTCTCAAGAGATCCAGTATCTCCAGCACCACAAGGAGATACCACCGAAGTCCAAGCTGCATAGACTGAATCCATTCCTGGATGATCAAGGCATCATTAGAGTTGGAGGCCGCTTGACTCATGCTTCTTTACATCCACATGTAAGGCATCCCGCGGTTCTTCCAAGAGATAGCCACATCTCATCATTGCTGGTCAAGCACTATCACGAAAGAGTGCACCATCAAGGCCGGGGAATGACCACAAATGAGCTCCGTTCCAACGGAATATGGATCCTCGGATGCAGCACTCTGGTCTCGTCACACATTTACAAGTGCACCAAGTGCAGGAAATGTAGAAGAGATTTGGAGGAACAAAGGATGTCAGATCTTCCTGTAGACCGAACAGAAGCCACACCACCATTCACTTTCTGTGGCATGGATTGTTTCGGTCCGTTTTACATCAAAGAAGGGAGAAAGGAGTTAAAGAGGTACGGACTGTTGCTCACCTGTATGTGCTCCAGAGCAATTCACATTGAAATGCTCGATGACTTGACCTCGGATGCCTTCATTAACGCCCTGCGTTCTTTCATCGCTATTCGTGGAGCAGTGCGGCAGATAAGGTGTGATCAGGGGACAAACTTTGTTGGCGCGAGGCGAGAATTTGTTGATGCTTTAAAGGAGATGGATCAAGAGGAACTCAAAGAGAGAGGATGCGAGTTCATCTTTAATACCCCAGCCTCAAGTCACATGGGCGGAGTCTGGGAAAGACAGATCTGCACCATCAGAAGTGTTTTGATGTCTATCCTTGAACAGTCTGCCAAGCTACTGGACTCCTCCTCTCTACGAACCTTTCTTTATGAGGTCATGGCAGTAGTGAATAGTAGACCGCTGACTACGGATAACCTGAATGATTCATCCAGTCCAGAGCCATTGACACCAAACCACATTCTGACCATGAAGTCCACAATCATATCACCTCCGCCTGGGAAGTTCGTCAGGGAAGACCTCTACCTCCGTAAGCGATGGCGTCGAGTTCAACTCCTGGCCAACAACTTCTGGTCACGCTGGAAAAAGGAGTATCTTTTAAATCTCCAAAATAGACAAAAGTGGACTAAAGACCGCAGAAATGCGCAGGTCAACAACATTGTTCTGCTAAAGGATGAAGGGATACCGCGAAACAAATGGAAGTTGGCCAAGGTTACCCAAGTTCATCCTGGAAAGGATGGGAAAGTGAGGACGCTCACGTTGTTGCTCAGTGATCCCACGCTGGACAGAACGGGAAGACGCACTTCCAAACCAGTCTACCTGGAGAGACCTATTCAGAAGACGGTCACGCTGTTGGAAGCTGAATAAAGAGCACAATCTACCATTCACTCACTCAGTTTATTAGCTGGCTTTATTGATTGTTACTGATTCGTTACATGATAGTAGTTAAATTAGTTTAAGTATTCAAGTAATGTTCATACACAGTATATGTGTCTTTCATAAGTAATTCTAAGAAAATCACTCGTGATTTGGTGGGAGTGTAACTGCACACATGTCAGTTTAATGTTCTGATTTATTTATATATTTTTTGGTTCCTACCTGCCATTATTGTGCGGACGTATTGTTTGTATTTTTGTTTCTGGACGGTGCCACCTTTGGCGACACCAACTGGAAAAGCATGGTAAGGGAGAAAACGAATGGTTGTTTCCACAAGTGACAAATTTAATGTTAGTAACAAATTAAATATTCACACAGAAGACAAAGAAAGAAGAAAGGACAAGATTCAGCCCCTTTTGGTAGTGTGCAGCCTACGAGGTGTGTTAATTTTGTGTCTGTGTAATTATGTTAAGCTACAAGCTTTGCACGTGTATTTACATGATTGCATTTTTATTTTCTTTAGTTCTCACGGGTCGGTCGGTGACCGGGAATAAACCCTGTTTTCTAAAACGAGCTCGGGTCTCATACTTTCTACCGGGAGGAGCTACACAAACCATGTTGTCAGGTGTCGTAAACTCGAGGCTGGTCTCAGAACAAGGCCTTAAAGTTTGCTTAAGGCCTCCACTGTTTATATTGTCATATAATCACATAATTCACGTAGGACTGTGGCCCAACAGCCGACAGAGTCAGTTGAAAAAAGCTGAGAAAATGTGTGCTGTGATAAGCTATATACGGGAAGTACTATAGCCTATTCTATATAATAACGGGACGCAGATAACTCTTATTTCTCAGCTTAACTCGGGAGCTTTGTTTATTTTACCGTTTCGGTCTTTCATCTTCTGAAATGCATTCTCATGCATAGTGTCCCATTTGAACTCTGTGTCCTGGCTTAGCAGTAGTCTGAGTGGTGCACACACCTCAGCTAGGTTGGGTGCAAATCTCGCTAGGTAGTTGACAATGCCTAGCAGTTTCGAGCTCTGCCTCACTTGTTGGCAGTGACATGTCTCTGATGGCTCTCACTTAAGTGGGTCTGGTCTCAAACCGTTGCCTGTGAGCTTATGACCAAACTAGCTCACCTCAAGAACACAGATACGGCATTTATCTGAGTTTAGCCGTATGCCTCTCTCTCTGGCGCGGTTGAGCATGGCCCGGAGATTGCTGTCGTGTTCCTGCTTGGTTTTTCCAAACACGACGATGTCATCAACAATACCAGTTACTCCTCTCAGGCCTTCATATGTCTCATCCACCTTCCTCTGGAACTCATCCTGGGCGGACACGATGCCGAAGGGCAGCCTGAGGAAACGGCATCTTCCGAACGTGGTGTTAAATGTAGTGAGCAGTGATGACTCCTCCTGAGTTTGCGTGTTTTGGGCTTTTCGCACACTACTAGGGCATTAACCCACTGGGTGGGCTCTGTCACCTTGCATATTATTCTATCCCTTTCCATGTTGTCTAGCTCTGTTTTTAGACAGGGCAAATGGTACCCTCCGCAGTGGGCAAGCAACCGGTGCTACATTGGAGTCTATTCTGAAGCTGCATTCGCCTGGGAATGTGAGGGGTAAGTGAGTACTCACTTAGGATGTGGTCTGACTGGGTACTGCTCTCTTCGTCACTGTTGACTGCATACACTACTTTGATGAGTCCCAGGGCTTTGCAGGCTTTGTAACCTAGAATAGGTGGGCCTTTACAGTTCACTATGTAGAACGTTTCTATGGTTGACTTAGCTTTGTATGTACTTGCTATTTTGCAGCAGCCATTCACTTCCAGCGCATGTCCGCCATAGCCTGTCAACTTACGGTCAGCAGCCATTAATTGTGCGCTGGGCATGAGTGCATTAAAGTCTTTGGCTGGTATTACTTGCCTGTGCCCCAGTATCTAGCTTAAAAGTCATTTTTTTGTTCTGTGGCCCCAATCCGATAGCTGCATATTCACTTTCCTCATCTTCCTTCTCTGTAGTAATTACTACAGAGTAGTAATTACTACATTACTACACTGTTAACAGTGTCCACAAATAGCTCTGAGCCCTCATCTTCATTATTTTCACCAACTGTGTGGATTTCTCTGTGCACTGTTCTACTCTTCTGGGGTGTGAGGCTTAGTTTTGCACACTTATATACTATATATAGTGATTGAATTTTAAACACAATTTTATACACTTTAAACATTGTTTGCCTTTTGCTGGGCACTCGTGATTTATTGTGGCATCCTCCGCACTTGCTGCAGGCATTGTCATGCATTTTTGGGCTGTCATGGTGCCTGCTAGCTCCCTTCATAAAAGTTGGCCTACCAGGTTTGCGGTGGATTGCATGTACTTCATGACTGTCGTTAGCCATAGCCTTTAGCTGCTCTTGTGATAGCTCATAGGAGCGGGCTATATCGATCGCTTTATCGAGCGTGAGCTCCGGCCCCTGGCTGAGTAATTTTTCGCGCACACTGGGTGAGTCAGTAGAGAAAATTATATGGTCCCTGACCATCTCGTCGTTGTCTGTGTAGTTACAGTCTTTAACTAGTAGCTTGAGATCTGTCACAAAGTGCTCAAATGACTCACTGTTTCCTTGCGTCTTCTCCTGGAATTTATATCTTGCAAATATAGGATTTGCTTTGGGAGTGAGGTATTCTGAGAATCTGTCATAGTATGTTTTTAGCAACTTAGCTTCATCTTCAGTCAGTGTCCATGTGTTGCTGATGTCCCGTTCTTTGTCGCCGATCCACAACAGAAGAAAGCTGCATTTTTCATCTTCTGTTCTCTTTTTGAGCGGTCCTGTGAACATCAGTTGTGCATGTTGCTTGAATCTCTGCCACGCATCTGGTAGATTAGATGAATCCCAGTCCATCTTCGGGGTAGGTACGCCGAATGCCTCCATTGTTGACTTTCCCTCGTCTTTTTTTTCAGTTTTGTTTTTCACATGGGTCTGTCGTCTAACTACTTTCACTCTGACACCATGAAAGCTATATACGGGGAGTACTATAGCCTATTCTATATAATAACGGGACGCAGATAACTTATTTTTCAGCTTAACTCGGGAGCTTTGTTTATTTCACCGTCTCGGTTGGACACCTGCATCTTCTGCTTCCGGTTAGTGAAGCATTGTACATCTTAAAGTGGTTTCTACCGATATTAACAATGTTATCAAATTCATATTTATTTTATTTTATTCTGAATACCATAATAGGAAAATCATAAGTTCATGTAATGGTAAAGGCAAGTAATAATTGAGTTTCTAAATGGCTTCACAACTTTACTCCTGCCGTAGTACAGAAGTAAAAATCCGTAAAGAACATCAAAACATACAACTATGTATATACTGTATATAAATATTTCATAACAGAGAGTAACAATGGCCTCAGCTGCTTCACTGTTATTCTTATATCACCCCCCACCACACTTTTTTTTTCTCTTCAAATGGCTTTCATACACTGTTGGACTGCCTCAGCCTAATTGAAATTCCTTTTAGGTAGCCTCATAAAAAAGTCACGCTTGTTTTGTTCTTGAAGTGGAACAGTTTTTTATTTTTACCATCCCCTTTCCTACATCTCTGTGGAGTTTTCTAAAACAGGGGCCCATGTTAGATTTTACGCCACATACAGCATAACAAATAGTTACCAAAGAAATGTCATCTTCACTTCAGCTGCCTCTTGTCTGCCTCTTCCTTAATCTTAATCCTTAATTCAATTAGCATGTCATTACTGATGTCTAACCTCGGTTATAATGGCTGTTATCATCATCTGTACACTATAATGTATTTATGCAATCATATACAGTAAGTGAGAGAGGGATCCCCCACCCTCTTCTCTCTCTCCTTCACTCATATATTAGAAATTCAAACAAAAAAGATCAGCAGTGCAGGTAAATTGAATTTAGGAAAAACCCTAATCACTGCTGATTATTTTGCCTAAAGAGAGAGAAAATAAAATGCATGGATGAGGTGAACAAAACACAGAGAGCAATGTGGGACATCAGAACATACAGGATGACAGGAAATGGATGAATGATGGGACAATACTGACAGACACAGGTGTGAACATTCAGGGAAGAAGTGGTGGGAGCAGCAAGGGAGGAAAGGTCGCATAAACACTGAGCAGATGCCTGACAAAGAACAGAACAAGAAACCCCAAACTCCTGACAAAGAACAGAAGAACACCAAAAACAGAAACCCAGAAACATTCAATTCAATTTTCAATTCAATTTTATTTATATAGCGTCTAATACAACAGAGTTGTCTCTAGACGCTTTCCAGAGACCCATACCCAGAACATGACCCCCGAGCAGTTATTACATAAACAATGGCAGGTAAAAACTCCCATAGTGGGAGAAAAACCTTAAGCCAAACAGTGGCAAGGAAAAACTCCCCTTTAGGAGGGAAGAAACCTTGAGCAGGACCAGGCTCGTAGGGGGGGACCCTCCTGCCGAGGGCCAGACTGGTGGGTCAGGGACGGCAACAGCACAGCAGGCAGGTAGAAGCAGCAACGGGATGACCAGGGGTGGGGACCGCAGGCCAGCACGCAGCTCCCGAAGCTCCGGCCCAATCATCAGGTCCCAGGTTGGGGTGCAGGGTCGGGGAAGGGTTGAAAAGGGGCAGGGCCAAGGAGAGGAGTCTTGACGGACAAACCTTCTCCCCCGCCTGCCCGGGCTGTTACCCTGCCCCCCTCACTCCCACACTGCAGGTTCCGGTGTCCGGCAAAGGATGCTGCAACATGGACAAAAGAGAGAAAAGGGAGGAGAAGGGGGGCCAGCACAAGAAACTACAGGAGCGACTCTGACACACTAAAGTTTACACTACCTAGAGATTTACCAACACCAGCTAGAGGTTTACTAAACACTAACTATAGGCTTTACTAAACAGAAATGTTTTAAATTTATTTTTAAAGGTGGAGGTGGTGTCAGCCTCCTTAACCCAGATTGGAAGTTGGTTCCATAGTAGTGGTGCCTGATAGCAGAACGCCCGCCCTCCAAATCTACATTTGGATACTCTAGGAACTACGAGTAAACCTGCACTCTGAGAACGGAGAGCTCTGACAGGAACATAAGGCACTATCAGGTCTTGCAAATAATGCGGAGCTAAGCCGTTTTGGGCTTTATACGCAAGTAATAAAATTTTAATTTGGATTCTGAATTTTACGGGTAACCAATGGAGCGACACTAACACTGGAGAGACGTGGTCTCTCCTGCTGATTCCTGTCAGCACTCGTGCTGCTGCATTCTGGATCAGCTGGAGCCTATTCAGCAAATTACTTGGACATCCTGCTAACAACACATTACAGTAATCTAGTCTAGAAGATACAAACGCATGAACTAGTTTTTCTGCATCACTCTGCGAGAGGATTTTCCTAATCTTTGCAATATTACGGAGATGGAAAAAGGCTATTTTACAGACCTGATTGACATATGGTTTAAACGACAAATCCTGATCGAAAATAACACCAAGGTTTCTCACAGTTGCACTGGAAGCCATCGCAACACCATCTAATCCCTTCCTAAGATGCTCTGGACCAAGAATGATAACCTCTGTTTTATCTGAATTTAGAAGCAAGAAATTTCTGGACATCCAGTCCTTGATGTCCCTAAGACATGCCTGAAGTTTAACTAACGGTTCTGTTTCATCCGGCTTCATAGACAAGTAGAGCTGCGTATCATCAGCATAACAATGAAAGTGTATGCCGTGATTCTGGATTATACTTCCCAATGGCTGCATGTATAAACTGAACAAGATTGGCCCTAGCACTGAACCCTGCGGAACACCATAGCAGACCCTTGACTGTTCTGAAGAAACCTCATGTACATGAACAAACTGGAACCTGTCAGATAGATATGATTTAAACCAACATAGAGCTGTCCCTTTAATCCCAACAACGTGCTCTAACCTGTGCAGCAAAATGCCATGATCTATAGTGTCAAAAGCAGCACTGAGGTCCAGTAGAACCAGTATGGAAACTAATCCCTTATCTGAGGCCATAAGGAGGTCATTCGTGACTCGAACCAGTGCTGTCTCTGTGCTATGATGCATTCTGAACCCTGACTGAAAGACTTCAAACAGATCATTTCTATACAAATAGTCACATAACTGGCTTGAAACTGCCTTTTCCAGAATTTTAGATACAAATGGAAGGTTGGAAATTGGTCTATAATTAGCTAAGGTGTCTGGGTCAAGAGAAGGTTTTTTAAGTAAAGGTTTAATTACTGCGACTTTGAAAACCTGTGGTACATATCCTAAACTTAGGGATAGGTTAATTTGGTCCAGTATTGTCGTACCAATAAGAGAAAAAATATGTTTGAATAGTCGAGTCGGGATGGGGTCTAACATACATGTGGTTGACTTAGCTCTATTGACGTGTGAGGTCAGCTCAGGGAGGTCTATAGGATCAAAACAG
Organism: Cololabis saira; assembly: GCF_033807715.1. Lineage (NCBI taxonomy): Eukaryota > Metazoa > Chordata > Actinopteri > Beloniformes > Belonidae > Cololabis > Cololabis saira. Next base: position 954,686 of record NC_084600.1, on the reverse strand, counting down.
TCTAGAGTCAAGTCAGAGCCTAGGGAAGTCGCTAAAGCTGAAGAAACACCTACAACCGGCTGGTTGATTTCTTCTCTAATTCTTGTGATTTTACTGTTGAAGAAGCTCATAAAGTCCTCACTACTGAGAGCTGCAGGAATGCACGGCTCCACAGAGTTGTGACTCTTTGTCAGCCTGGCTACAGTGCTGAACAGAAAACGTGGGTTACTTTTATTATCCTCTATCAACGTTGAATAATAAGCTGTTCTGGCTTTGCGAATGGCTTTTTTATATACTATTAGAATATCTTTCCATTCACGATAAGAGTCTACAGACTTACAAGAGTACCACTTCCACCATCAGCAGTAAAGTAGGAAAATAAGAGAAGGAAACTTAGATCAACAGAAACCCTAGACCACAACACTATATACTATATAATACAATTGATTACAGTCAAATTCAGTCCAAATGAAATCCTATTCAGTCAGGTTCATGCCAATTAAAAGTCATTTTAATACTCTTCAGTCCTATCAACATCAGTGTTGGGACTAACGCGTTATTTAGTAACGCGTTACAGTAACGCCGTTAGTTTTGGCGGTAACTAATGCTCTAATGCATTACTTTTTAAATTCAGTTACTCAATTACCGTTACCAAATGGTGCGTTACTCCGTTATTTCTGGCTACAGTGAAGCTTTTTTTCCCCACACGCGGAGACCAGAGGAAACGTAGTGGGCGTGTGTGCGTTCAAAAACACGACCGGTCATCGTGAGCCAAGAGAGCAAGGAGAGTTTCACAATGTGGAGATATTGACTGCGTTTACATGCAGTCAATAACCCTTTTAAAACCGGAATATTAGCAATAACCCGGTTTTGCACGGCCATGTAAACACCAATAACCCCTTTGAATAACCGGAATTTGCTCATATTCCGGTTTTTAAAAACCCGAATATGACCCCTGGGTTACTCCTTTTCTAACCCGAATATTGGGTCATGTATACGCCTAACGGGATTTCCCCATCAAAAGGAACAGGAATTTGTTTTCTGCGCATGCTCTTTTCGCAAGGAATCTGGGTCTATTGAGTCCAGGAAGTTCTTATAAACATGGAGAAACCAAGACCAGGAGGAGACTAATCACTTCATAAATGTAATGAAAGATATGAACATTTGTCATTTGTAGACAGTAGAAAGTACCGGGATAGACAGATTTACAAAAAGGTGAGCGAAAAGTTGTGCGAAGCAGGATTTGTACGAACGCCAGACCAGATCAAGCTCCGCTGGAAGATGCTGAAAAAGGTTAACTACAGGACCAAGAAACAAAACAGTAACAGCGGGTCTGATTATCCACCGTGCTGCTGTTACTGTTGTTGTTTTGGATCTGGATACAGGAAGAATAAGCGGAAATGACGGTAATTGCGTCATGACGTTCTCCGTGCATCGCTGGTTTGATCCAGATATCCCAAATGATTAATTACCATGTAAACAGGGATAACCCTGTTTGCTCACGCATGGAAACGGAATTTTCCGAATGTAACAGTAACCAGAATATTAGCAATAACCCCAATTTTGACTGCATGTAAACGTAGTCATTGTCATTACAGTAATGCCTGTTTTTTTGCGGGGGTTAGGTTGCAAAAAGAACTTGTGATAAGTGAAATCCGCGAAGTAGCAACCTTTTTTTATACAAGGCTTCAAATTGCCAGAGGATACGTAGTGGCCATGTGTGTGCATTCAAAAACATGACCGGTCATGTAGCATGACCGGTTTCGCAATGTGGAGATATTGTCATTACAGTAATCCCTCGTTTTTTGTTTATCAGGTGTCAGCGCAGGGAAAGATTTACACCTGAATTCAAAGGTACATAGGGAATTTGCCTCCTTATCCAAAACTGAGAGCTAGTTCCACAGGAGAGCAGCATGATAGCTGATAATTGATTACTGTGGTTTCTACTGGAAACCATAAGAACCAGAAGTAATCCTGCAGTCTGGGAGAAAAGTGCTCCATCAGGATAATGGGTTCCTCTGGGCTTTTTATAGACACAATAGAGACTGATCATTAAGAGCTTTACATGTGAAGTAAAAAACTTTTTGTTTATATTGTAGATTGAACAGGAAGTCATAAAAAACAAACTATTGAGGCATCATCAAACAATTCACTGATTGTACAACATTATAGAATAGTTTTGCTTGTATATTCCAACACCACTTTCTTCCTAGCTTCCTAGCTTGAATACATTTTTAAAATTGTTTTACAGTACTGACAGTACAGATTTAAGTTTTGGTACTACTTTTCTGGAAGTGGGAGTTCATAAAAACCCACTGAAGCACACATTTACTGATGATGGACTGAGGCAACTGAAGAAATGTGTTCCAAAAGATAACGGCATGAGTACCGGCATCTTTTTGTAACTTTTTGAGTCGAAATTCATAACTGACTAGTAAAAACCTGTCTCGTTTCTACAGGGTTATATTTAAGATGTGCTCGTTCTTGCATGAGTTCTAAAACGCACCACTTCAAGGTGAAGAGGGAAGACCGTGCAGAAGCTGACTGCACCAGCAGCAGCAAGAAGAAGAAGAAAAGACAATTTTCTAATTAAAAAATGTGAGGTAAGATGCTTCGGCACTGTTTGTTTCTCTCACGGTTTGTTACTTCCTGTTTTATTTTGAAGCCCATCGGTGCATCCAAAATGCCATACTAAACAGTATATACTCAAAACGTATACTTAAGTTCGGCACACTTTGAGTAAATATCAGTAGTATGCATTCATTCGGACGTACTACTCACACGGCACCTTGGGAGGGGGAGTTGTTACCATGGTAACAACTCCTGTCGCAGCAGTAGCAGCACCGCTCTGCTCTTTCCCGTTTAACCTGCCCGAAACAAGATGACATTATATAATATTATTATATACGAATATTATAATATTAATATTATATAATTATATTATTATATTTATGACATATACGTATCTGCGCAGCACTTAGCAACCAAAGTTTCTGCTTAGCTAGTATCCATCAATCCATACTAATACATTTCTCTGGAATGAGTATGGACGCACTAAAAAATCTCACATACTGTTTTTGCTTCTCATTAGGGTGGAAGTATGGGATTTCGGATGCAGCGCGTGTCTTTGCGTTTCAGTTCTGGTTTGACTTTCTTGTTTCCCATCTGCCCCTGATCGTCTGCACCTGTGTCTCGTTAACCCTTGTGTATATCTGCTCTTGTCTTTCCCCTCCTTCCCGCTGTTCCGTACTGTTTCATCCTTCCGTGTTTCCCGCCCAGGTTTTTGTAGTGTTTGATTCTTGTTTTAAGCTCTGGTTTTTTGCATCCTGCTCAGCAGCGTTTTTGTTTTTGACTAATAAACAGAGCTGGGTAGAGTAGCCAAAAATTGTACTCAAGTAAAAGTACTGTTACTTCAGAATAATATGACTCAAGTAGAAGTAAAAAGTATTCATCCAAATAATTACTTGAGTAAAAGTAAAAAAGTACTTGGTGAAAAAAACTACTCAAGTACTGAGTAACACAACCATTCAAACAGACATAAGTACAAAATAATCATCTTCAGGCAAATTAAATCAATAAAATAAATTAGAATTAATAAAAATTTAAAAATATCTTAAATTAAAATAATCTTAAAGTAAATTCAAGTACTTTAATAAATAATAAAATTAAAAAAACAGAATAAAAAAATAAATTAAGCGCAAGTAGCACAAAATTTCAAGCCTTTGTACTTTTCTTTTTTAACCAGGCAGAACTAGAACAAACATGAACTCATAGAAACTCTGTGTGTGTTTGAGTCTGTGTAAATGTGACAAAACATGCAAAAACAAACATTTTTCCCAAAGAATCACCCAGTGATGTCATGAGATTGACGCGTACGCGGATAAAAGGGATAAAAGAAAAGTAACAGCTCAACGTAGCCTAATGTAGCGGAGTAAGAGGAACAGTTTCTTCTTCACAAATCTACTCAAGTAAAAGTAAAAAGTACAGTGATCCAAAACTACTCCTAAAAGCACATTTCCCAAAACTTACTCAAGTAAATGTAACTGAGTAAATGTAACTTGTTACTACCCACCTCTGCTAATAAATCATCCTTTTTGGGACTTCTGCCTCCTGCACCTGGGTCCTAATGCCACGTAATTGTAACATGTTTCATAAATATAATTTCAACGTTATTCAAGCGATCAGCCCACAGGACAAAAAAAGCTTTATTTGCATGAAAACCTGTTCCTGTTTAAAGCTGGCATGGTGGATGACCGTTAAAATCTCAGTTTTAGAAATCCACAATGTTAAAAAGGACAGATTGTTGTTTAATAAAGAATACAAAACATCTGCAAAAACAGGGAGGATATGACTGAATTTCAGCTGGGAGTAATACCAACAATAAAGAAATGAATTGTCTTGTATGAAATTCAGAAAAGTAACTGTCCAAGAACAATCACCCATTTAATCTAATCCAGGATAACAAGGATCTGCTGGTACCTTATCTCAGCTCTGTCCTGGTGAAAGGCAGAGTGTAGGTCCCCAGTTCATCACAGGCCTGCATGGAAATGATTGCACTCCTAAATGCAGCCGTTATCTTTAATTTTCTCCAGAGCTCTGGCATTTAAACAAAAGTGGAGCATCAGGAAATTCCAGTAAGCTACAGTCACAGCTTGTCACATCACAATACAGCACAGTACTCAGTACCTCACTGTGTTTTTTTTGTAGTTCGACAATGTTTGTCATCTGTTTTTTGTTGGTTCAGTTTGAGCATAAAAATTGGATCCGTATTAAAATAAATCATTAAAACTCACATGTGGAGCTCGCTGCTGCTGCAAATCGCAAAAATGAATTAGTGTGTGTGATTTTCAGACTGCTGATGATGCCATTTATGTTATAAGATACAGATTTGAATTGAGAAACACCGTTTCCCACTTGTATTTATGCAACACAAACCCAAGTGTTTAGGGGTGGTAGAACTGCTACGGTTCCTGTAAGCATCTCTTGCATTTGAACTCTGTGACACCCTATTAGCATTCCAGCTTTTCTCACACTTACTGTTGCCAAACATAAATCTCTCCCTTGTGTTTGACAAAGGACCGGCTCAGGCATGAAATCCAACCTGCAGGTGCTTGTGCTTGCACTCGAGACAATGACAGCAAACCTATCCATCGTTTTCAAAAAATCCCTTGAATTGACAACTTGAGCTTTTCTTTTCTTTTTGGAACTGCATCACATTTCCTCTCTCATGTTTACAAAGGAAGAAAAGAAGCATCCGTGGACACAATGAAAATATAAAAACACTTTTTGGGAAAAACTGTTGTGTACTTTACAAAGTAAACACTGAGCAAAAGCCGCTGCATTTGGGATGCGAGCCTGTCTCACTGCTGCTGTCTTTGTCTGCTGCACAGGGCTTGCAACATCAAACAGGGAAAACATGCCGCGTTAATGAGAAAGCTTTGTCAAGTAAACAAACCTGGAGCCCTCTTATACACTTAACCTCGACCGCCACATAATCTCTCAAGACAAAACTGGTAGCAGTGCAGTCGTGCTTCCAGCAGTGAGGCCTCTCTGACATGGATGAAGACATTTCCAGTATGTGCATGTTTGCTTGAAAAGTTCATATGGTGAAAAGACTGACATTTTCCATTAATGCTGTTTTGTTATCAAGCCTCAAGAAAAGAATATTTAGGTTTTAGTCTTTGTTTGGATTAGAGGTTAAGCAAATGTTTGGCATTTTGGTGAAAGCACTGATGATACACTGCAAAACCAGGCCTTCTAGACATTAGCCTAATGTTCCATAAATATAGAAATAATTGTCGTGTTTTAAGCAAAAACGTCTTTGCCAATGAGGTTAAAAAAACTTGCAAAACAGTCTTAAATAGTCTTCCAATTTTCATCCCCGTAGGACGGGTCTAATAGCCAACAGCTGTTTAACTTAAATCCTTTGGAGAGTCAATAAAGGCAAAATACAGCATGTGTATGCTGGCTAACACACACACACACACACACACGCACACACGCACACACACAGCAAAGGTTTATCTTTAAATAGGGAAGAATTAAAACGTTTGATTGGCAGAAACTAAAGTTTACACTCCAAAACAATATGGATCGAAGCAGTTTGGTTTTGCATTAGAAAAGAAACTGTGATTCCAGCAAAATGGTGGTTAATACTTGCACTCTTGGCAATCAGCCTAATAATAAACCTAAGGCCGTTTTAAGTTTGGAATATTCCTTTATCTAAATAACAGGTCGGAACTATTCCTTTTTTCTTGTGCGTTCCAAGCATACCCTCAGACCTGTGTAATACTGTACTTCCGTCTCATATTACCTGTTCATGGAATAAGCTTCTTTTTTTTTTTTGAATATTTTATTTATAGAACTTTTTATACATACAGGTACAGTAAGTAACTTATAAGTACAAAATCAGTAAGACAAGACAATATACAAATCCCACCAACCCTCCCTCTTCCCTCCCCCCACCCATGAGATAAGGAATTCACACAGGACAGAAAAATAATGAAATATAAGAACTAATATAAAAACTAAAACCAAGACAAGGGGAAAACAACAAGTGGGCTGCTTAGATGTTAATTCCACTGCTTTACAGTAGTTCTAACCGTACATTTGCCAGGACAGAAAGATGTTACTCTGAGCAACAAGCGTCCATCACATCCTAAACTGTAACAGAACTGGGTTCCATATCTTGAGGAACTCTTGAAGGTTCCCAGACGAATCATATCTCAGTTTTTCCATATGTAAAATACTTGTCAGTTCAATGAGCCAAGCTTTAAAGCTAAGAACATAGAGAGATTTCCACGGATTCAGAATGCACCTTTTGGCGATCATCATACCATTCACTAGGGCAATGTGTACATGAGTGTCCAGTTTTCATGGAACAAGCTTTAAGATGTCATCGGCTCAAAGACAATCTGCACTTTAGGTACAGTACCTTTGAGGCTAGAGGAGTCACACAAAGTACAAGTAACACAAGAACGGTCGCAGATATAACCACACAGCTTGACATAGTTGAACAGCTGGCTGTTCCCATAAATTGCCAGATTTCCCAGTTTATAATTCAGCCGGGTGTCATGAAATGGTGTGTGAAGAACACGTTAAGTCATGCTGTGTGTTATTGAAATACTTTTTTATTGTCTTTGCAAGTTATTTTACACTATAGAACCTCATAGAAGAGCAGTCTGCCATTCACCTTTGTTCTTAAACCTCTTTCAAGACTTTGTTTTCCATCTAACGTCATGAAATGACATCAACATCATCTTTTTGTGGGCGGTGGAAGGAAGAAATTCCAAGACAATTTTCCATTGGACAAAACAAAACAAAAACAAACTCACAGTCCTATAATTTAAGACTGTGTATGTTATTCTACACCCATGGGTTATGTAAGAAAATATATAATAATCCCTCTCTTCCAGATGACAGTGAATTTAAAGGGCCCCCCCCCCATTCATGACCATCTAATACATCTACTCACTTTTTGTTTGGATTTGGACGGTACTTATTTAACCAAAGTCTACAAAGAAGCAAATTATGACTCATTTAATAGTAATTTGGCTTTATTAAACCACAGTCAGTGTTTATGGACATATTATACCTCACAAAGAACGTGTTTACATGAAGGTCTATTACTTCACACTCAATCACCCCAGCTAAGTACAGCCCAAGATGTGAGTCATTTAAAAGTACTCCGTTACTTACCCCACTGATGGCCAAATGAATATTCTTACAGCAATAAGCGTTGTCAGCGTTGCATAAATCTGTCCTTCCGCTGAATGCTAGGATAAGTCTGAAAGATGAGAGTAAAACATCATGGCAGGCCACAGATGTAGATTTGTGGTCCCCTTTTCTGCTTCATTGTTCTCTGTTCTCTGTGAGTGTGGATCATAAGTGGACCAAGAACCCAAAGTCTGTTCTGGCCTTTCGTGTGATGCCCCTTTTCATATATATATAATAATAGTTTACACCATGGGTGTCCAAAGTCGGTCCTCGAGAGCCGGTGTCCTGCATGTTTTAGATGTGTCCCTTTTTTAATCAAACCGTGATACAAGGAGCTTGGTCATCAACAGAACTATCAAGACTTTGATGACAAGGTGGTGACAACCGTTAATTAGAATCAGGTGTGTTGATGCAGGGAAATAACTAAAACATGCAGGACTGCGGCCCTCGAGGACCGACTTTGGACACCCCTGGTTTACACGCTACAAACACAGTGAATAATACTTAAAATCTCAACAGTTCCTCAAGAAATGAATCAGGCCAAAATACAATATGCTTCTTTTAAGTGTTTCCTTGCTCTGACACCCATCCATCCATCCATCCATCCATTTTCCACGGCTTATCCGGAACCGGGTCGCGGGGGCAGCATCCTCAACAGGGATGCCCAGACTTCCTTCACCCCAGACACTTCCTCCAGCTCTTCCTCCATCTCTTCCTCCAGCTCTTCTTCCAGCTCTTCCTCCATCTCTTCCTCCAGCTCTTCCTCCAGTTCTTCCTCCAGCTCTTCGTCCATCTCTTCCTCCATCTCTTCCTCCAGCTCTTCCTCCAGCTCTTCCTCCAGCTCTTCCTCCAGCTCTTCCTCCATCTCTTCCTCCAGCTCTTCCTCCAGCTCTTCCTCCAGCTCTTCCTCCAGCTCTTCCTCCAACTCTTCCTCCAGCTCTTCCTCCAGCTCTTCCTCCAGCTCTTCCTCCATCTCTTCCTCCAACTCTTCCTCCATCTCTTCCTCCAGCTCTTCCTCCAGCTCTTCCTCCAGCTCTTCCTCCATCTCTTCCTCCAGCTCTTCCTCCAGCTCTTCCTCCATCTCTTCCTCCAACTCTTCCTCCAGACACTTCCTCCAGCTCTTCCCAGGGGAGTCCGAGACGTTCCCAGGCCAGCCGAGAGACATAGTCTCTCCAGCGTGTCCTGGGTCGTCCCGGGGTCTCCTCCCGGAGGGACATGCCTGGAACACCTCCCTAGGGAGGAGGGACATGCCTGGAACACCTCCCTAGGGAGGAGGGACATGCCTGGAACACCTCCCTAGGGAGGCGTCCAGGAGGATCCGTTACAGATGCCCAAGCCACCTCAGCTGACTCCTCTCAATGTGAAGGAGCAGCGGCTCGACTCCGAGCTCCTCCCAGGTGACCGAACTCCTCACCCTATCTCTAAGGGAGCGTCCAGCCACCCTGCAGAGGAAACTCATCTTGGCCGCTTGTATCCACGATCTCGTCCTTTCGGTCACTACCCAAAGTTCATGACCATAGGTGAGGGTAGGGGCGTAGATTGACCGGTAAATCGAGAGCTTCGCCTTTGGACCCAGCTCCTTCTTCACCTCGACGGTCCGGTACATCGACCGCATAACTGCAGACGCTGCACCGATCCGTCTGTCAATCTCACGCTCCATTGTTCCCTCACTCGTGAACAAGACCCCGAGATACTTGAACTCCTCCACCTAAGGCAGGACTTCTCCACCCACCCGGAGAAGTCACGCCACCATTTCCAGGTGGAGAACCATGGCCTTGGTTTTGGAGGTGCTGATTCTCATCCCTGCCGCGTCGCACTCGGCCTCAAACCGCTGACACACTTGCTCTGACACAATTGACACAAATGAATGAGTCACTCACAGACCCGTTCAGACCTTGATGACAAGCTGATGGTGATCCATTCAGTTGAAGCAGAGACACCTCTAAAACATGCAGGACAGTGGGTCCTGAGGACTGAAGAGCTCTGGGTTAATGTTTGTGAGCTTATTCAGCAGAGCATCTTGGTTCCTCAGTAGTTACAACTTAAACCAGAAGTTTAATGCAAAAGCGTTTTATTTATTGTAGATTTTTTGCAGAAGAAATTATGTATACATCATAAAAGGCATACTGACAGGGAAGATGTGATGATGCCGCCATGCGATTGCTGCTCACTGACATTTGAATGAGGAAACTCAAAACATATCTGGGTATTTTTACAGAAGCATCTTCAGATCTGATCAGCGCACCAAAACAAAAACAATATACCTAAATGCTAAAAATCCAAACTCACCCAACTCTGAATTTGTGAATAGAGGGAATGTGCATGATGTCACAGATGGAACTTCACAGCGGGTTACGCCCACTGAGTGTCAGAAAGACTGAGTGGCAGAAAGACTGAGTGTCAGAAAGACTGAGTGTCAGCGTAAACTTTCAGTTTGAGCAACTGGAAAACATCTAAAATGGGAAAGAGCTGTTGTGCGATCGACTACTCATAGATTTAGCAAGAAATCAGAGTTATAGTTTTACAGACTGCCGAAAAATAAGCTTAAGAGAGACAAATGGATCGCTGCAATTCGCAGAAACAACTGGATTCCAGGCACCGAAACGTGGATTTGTGGTTCTCATTTTGTATCAGGTAATGTTGGATTTTTAGGTAGCTAACGTTAAACGCCTTGAATTTGGACCAAGCGTCAAGACTTTTGTATGACTTCAAGCTTTGCTTCGTGTATTTCCCCGGCGTAGAAATTAAGTACATATAAATATCAGGAAACTGGATTCGTGGCCAAATATTAATGTCCATGGACCACTGGTTCTTGGGGTAACTGTACGGGTCACTGTCAAGTCCAACTGCCTTTAATTTAAGCCGATAATCGGCTGTTATCCCGTGTTCTGCACCGTTTCCTCTACTTGTTGCAGCCATTTTTGCCATTCAGTGCGAGTAAGGGGGCTGGTCCAGAGGGGAAGTGACGTCAATGCAGACCCTCTATATGAATACTTGACAGACATGACTGTGAGAACACCAAAGCAGTCTGGATTCCTACCTCAGTCCCAGTCAGTGCTGGAGTCTATCCCAGCTATAACCGAGGCGGAGATCACTCTGAAAAGGCTGACAATAAGTGAAGCATGCACACTCATGGATCATTTAGAACCACAATCAACCAAACATGTATGTTTTGGACTGTGAGAGGAAACTGCAGAACCGTATGAAAGTAAAGGGGGAACACGTTAAGGCCAAAAAAGTGTTCCAGCCAGGATATGAAATGAGATGCTTCTAGCTTTGGGGTGACAGCGTTAATGACCAAATGACCATGTTACTGGGAGTTTATATGACAGTGATTAGGATACGCGGTGATCGTGCTGTTTCCTGCTCCTTTGTATGTGCGCTGTTATCTTGCCATTGACATTTGATACAAAGCACAATAGATATTTTAACCAGATGAGTAAAAAATGTCTGCATTTTCCTGCTATTCTGAAGCATACATTAACCTAAAATTAACATTAACCCTCCCAGCTGGCCTCCGGCAGGAGGGTCCCCCCTTATGATCCAGGTCCTGGTCCAGGTTTCTTCCTCCTAAAGGGGAGTTTTTTCTTGCCACTGTTTGGCTTAAGGTTTTTCTCCCACTAGGGGAGATTTTACCTGCCATTGTACATGTTATGTTTATGTAATAATTGCTTGTGGGTCATGTTCTGGACTCTGGAAAGATCCTAGAGACAACTTCTGTTGTAATAGACGCTATATAAATAAAATTGAATTGTATTGAATTGAATTGAACAGTAACTCAATGCTCACTGTGCTTTTAAGAATCTAGTTACTGAAGCCCCAAATGTGAATTTTGTGAGTGTTGAGTAAATAACCTCAAACAGAATGCACAAATGTTTTTAATCTGCATCTTAAAAAAAAACCTGGTCAGATGGAGGCAGTGACTCACTCAGTCTCTAACAACAGCCTGTGTGTATGCAGTTTGTTATGGAGACATCATCTCGTAATCTACCTGTCAACCAAAAATCTCTATCGCATAACACAGTTTATGATGCCATGACATAAACTGCTTAAGTTTAAAATCAGTAACAAACGTTTGATCACTGTTTCATGTAGTTGTCTGTTTATTTGAACAATGTGTTATGGATAAGCGCCTGATAATTGGTGAAAAACTAAACAGCTTTAGTTTCGACTCACACTGTGTTCATTGTCTTTCAGCCAAGTTAAGGAACTCTGAGTATCTTTGGGAATTAATATGTTTTCTTGATTTAAAAATTGCATTCAGTACTGTCAGTAAATCCAAAGGTTTGAACAGATCACCAAAGTGCTTGTAGATATTTTTCATATGAATTGACGTAAAACAACAACAACTGAACGTAAAACATTCAAATACACACTTTCCTAAACAGTAGTAGGGAAATCTGAGTTGTTTAAATCATAAAAAAGTTGTATAACAGTGGTCATTGTGTGCTCTGTGTGCAGCCATTATTTAGATCCATGCTGCTTCACAGCCACGCACCCTTCACAAGAAAAACAAGCTTTCATGTTCTGTCAGATTTTCTCTGAGAGCAGACCTGGAAGTATAACTATGTCATCGCTGCAGGTGTGGGGTGCGCAATGCCATGGCCACCGGCCAGCTGGCACATCACTCAGCTCAGGCTAGTAGTTACAAGGTGCTGGGATGGAAAAGGTGAGAGTGCTGTGCTGAAAAGCACAAAGTTCATATTTTTTTCTGCTGATGTAACAGGTTTAAGCATGAAAGACAATGGTGTTCATGCCAAATATTTAGCTGATTATAACAGCTTAATGTGGTCACATTACTAAAGTAAAACCTGCCTTAATTATGTTCGATCAGATGTTTAGTGTTGTGCTATTAGAGAAATTTCATATCAATTACTTGGTGTGAGGTTAGGGTGCAAGACAGCACTAAGACATAAGGTTGCATTGTTTTCTCCTCCATCAAGCAGCAGCACTCGGTGAGAGATAGTGAGCTCTGCAGATCATGTGGAGCGTCAGATTTGAATGTTTAGCCTGCGTTAGTTCACTTAATCCTGCCAGAGAATCCTTAAGATGTCAGTCACTTGTTTTTAATGTAAACCTAACTGTGAATTCCTCGTTACTGAACCACTCAACAAAACTATCATGAAGAGGGAATGCTGTAAAAACAGAAACATGAAAGACAGAACAAGACGTTGGTTGTGTGTGTGTGTGTGTGTGTGTGTGTGTGTGTGTGTGTGTGTGTGTGTGTGTGAGAGTAAAGAGAGAGAAACGTCTGTTCAAATGTCAACATGTTTTTGGCTTCAGACAGAATAATATTCTATGAACCGCCTAGAAGTGGTATTTTATGTCTTTGTTTAGTTGGCTGCAGCAGGACATTGGCCTCATTCTCTGCTCTTTGTTATTTAACGAATGACCAGAAACCTCAGCAACTTCTCAAGGAGCCCAACACATGACAGTACAAAGAACGTTTCTATTTCCAACCCAGTCTCTTAAGAATAAAGCAGTTTATATTAATTTTGTTATAGACAAAGGATGTATTCTGAGACAGACTTATAGTACTTGAGGGCTTGACTAGGACTTGGACCCTGACTCATGCGCAGACAGCATTTGTAAATCAGTAAATCAGAAGTAAGTTCAGTTCAAACTGTTTATTTGTAAGTTAATGTTGGTTTTATTGAGTTCACTGTAAATTATTTTGGACAAAAAAACTGTGATTCAACGTAACAAGAAGGTGTATGCATAGAAATGCTTAAATGCATTTTAAAAACTGCGTGTGTTTAAATGTGTTTAAATAGCTGACAATCATCAAGACTGGACTCGACTTGGACTCCGATCAGTTTTCTTTAATAACACAGAAGACTCGAGGCTGCACTGAAGGTCTGGTGACCCGACTACAACACTGTTCTAAAATATTAATACACTTGTGTGCATCCATGATGCTTGTCTTAGAATAAAAGATTTGAATCTCCAGAGAAATAATTGGGTTTATACAAAAACATTTTTATGGGCCTCTTTACAGCCCTGCAGACCATTTTTGCTTTGGTGCACTGTGCTTTAATGGTTGTGAGATTGGCTGGAACTCAAAACAATTCAAAACAAGGTTAGTTCAACTGCCTTTTCAGTGACTATTGTGTAGTGAACTTGTCCTCACTCCAATGGTCATTTCTTTTTTCGTTTATATTGATCCATATACTTCAAACATGCTAATGTTTAGTAATCTTCATACAAAATGCCCCCCCCCCCCCCCCCCATGAATAACTTGAATAAAGCAGTTTCCAGTGTCGGCCATGACAAAGTGGGGCTCTTGACAGATAGACAAACCTCTGTTGATGCAATTTTTTTCATGTTGAGTAAGAGTGGTAGAACATACCGTGGATAAGATAATATGGGCACTTCCCCCGTCTGGTCTGTGTCAAGGGAAATGGTCCAATGAGTCAATTTCTATCCAAAGCCAGTAATTCCCCTTCACAATGAGAATGAGCACTCTTATGTCTACTAATCAAGTTTGTTCAAACTAAAACATTGAAATGAAAACCTCTGGTATTGCAGTGCGTGATTGTACAGTATGGCTGCATGCACAAAGACGAGCATGTCTGAACTTATTTTAGGAAAGTCCTAAGTCTCTTTTGTTTGATTTGTGAGGCACTTATGTCAGCGGCTTTTATTCTGTTTCCTGAACAGGATCTCAGGCTTCTAAAAACAACCCACGGGCTAAAACAAAAACGATTGAGAGCTCGCCCGAAGATGGGAGATGGAACTACTAGATGACTTCCACTTAAAAATTTCAGATATCATTGATTCCATTGCTCCCACTAAGGTGAAGATTGTCTCTGGCAAGAAGAAATCTCCGTGGAGAAATTCCCCACTAATAAGAAGTGAAAAAAGGGAGTGTCGAAAAGCTGAACAAAGTTGGCGAAAGACTAGACTTCAAAAAACTTCAAAAGACTTCAAAAAACAGCTGATAAGGACGTTGTCACTTCCCATCACGTGACACTCTGAGGAAGGCGGGAGAACCGCCAAAACTGTCAGAAGGGAAGGTAAGAAGTCGGAACTTTGTCTGGAAAAAAAGAAACCTTAAGATATCTATCTGAAGACATAATGAACACAATACAACGACTAGACTTCAAGTTCACTAGGATATCTATAAAGAGCGACTTCACAGATATAATCTGAGGAATGCAAGAGAATCTTTCTTTTTTGAAATCATCAACAAAAACATCAATAACAGTTGTGCCTTGTTTGCAACTGTGGACCGGTTAACAGACCCTCCTGTGTCAGTAGCATCTCCACTCTGCAAGGGCCTGCAATGAATTGGCCAACTTTTTCACTGAGAAAATCCAGAAGATTAGAAAAGCAGTCAGTGCATCAATATCAAGTCCAGCAACAGTGCTGTCTCCAATTAACACCTATTTGGACAAAATGACACAATTTTATCCATTTAACTACAAAAACTTGGAGGATGCTATGGATCAGCTAAATAAATCATCCTGTTGTCTCAATATTTTACCCACAGCTTTCTTTAATAAAGTTTTACCTGTCATGGCATCTGATCCGATTCAAATAGTGAACTCATCCCTTCTGTCAGGCGTTTCCCCCCAGACCTTGAAGACAGCAGTAATCAAACCACTGTTTAAAATGAACAATCTGGACAAATACCTAATGCAAAATTATAAACCCATCTCAAATCTTCCGTTCATCAGTAAGGTTATTGAAAAAGCTGTTTCAACAGTTAAGTAACTTCTTAACTCTGACCAATCGCTTTGACATCTTCCAGTCCTGTTTTCAAGCTCACCAGAGCACTGAGACTGCCCTTGTAAAGGTGTTCAATGACATCCACATAAATACAGACTGTGGAAGAACCATGGTGCTGGTATTATTGGACCTCAATGCAGCATTTGAAACCGTTGACTATAATATATTGCTAGAGTGATTTTGTGTCAATACGTTACTTTAGATCGGAATCAACAAAAACTACGTGTGGAGTTCCCCAAGGTTCTATCCTAGGATCCCTCCTATTTAACATCTACATGCTTCTGCTAACTCAAATAATAAACAACAAGATAAGTTACCTTAACTATGCAGATGACACACAACTTTACATTACAATTTTACCAGGAAACAATGAGCCCATACAAATGTTGAGTAGATGGATGGAACAAATCAATGAGTGGATGTGCCATATTGTTCAGCACACAGCTTCAGCTATTACAGCTGCAAACCACTGATAAGGCCCAGAATCTGGGTGTCGTCATGGACTCAGAGCGGAACTTTCAGGGACACATTAAAACAATTACAAAGTCGGTCTTCTATCACCTGAAGAACTTCTCCAGGATCAAAGGAGTAATGTCGCAGGACCTTGAAGAACTCATCCATGCGTTTATCTTCAGTGGACTTGATTACTGCAACAGTGTCTTCACAGGTCCGACTAAAAAGTCAACCAGACAGCTACATCTGAAACCAGAACGCTGCTGTCCAATTTCTTACTAGAACTAAGAAAGTGGACCACATCACTCAGAGAATACACTTCAAAATACTCTTGGTTTATAAATCACTGGTTAAGGACCAAAATACAACAGACTTGTTGCCATATCAGCCATCCAGAGCTCTCAGGTCTTCTGGTTCAGGTCTGCTATGTGTCATCAGAATCAGAACCTGCATGGAGAAGCAGCATTCAGCTCATTTGTTTACAGCTAACTTTACTACTCAATTGTGACTCTAGTTTAAGTTTTCTTTATTCTGACACTGCACTATGACTTTTTTTCCATTCACTTTCCATATAGTTATTATGTAAAGCCCCTTGAATTGCCTTGTTGCTGAAATGTGCTATATAAATAAACTTGACTTGCCTCCATGACTGATAAGACCTTTGAAGAGGACAAATTTGACTAATTAGGGCCCGAGCACTGACAGTGCGAAGGCCCTATTGTATCTGTAGGAATTTTTCTCGTTTTTATTTTTCCGTCGAAATGAAGGCCATGGTTTGCATTAATGGGCGTGGCCTAATGGTTCAACAGCGCCCCCTAGAAAACTTTGTGCCTCAAGCCCCACAATACGGTTTGACGTACATGCACAAAAATCGGTACACACCTGTATCATGTCGCAACTTAAAGAAAAGTCTCTTGGCGCCATGGCCGAAACCGAACAGGAAGTCGGCCATTTTGAATTAATCGTGTAATTTTGGCGCGATTTATGCCATTTTCATGTGTCGTACTTTAACAAACTCCTCCTAGCAGGATCGTCCGTTCGACATAAAACTCACTCAGGAGACACAAAAGACGTTATATGAAAAGTTATCAAAATCGTGAGTTTTCGTGAAATGGCGTGGCCTTGGCGCCACGTCAAAAATCAACATTAAACAGGAAGTGATACTAGTAGCTGATTGGTCGATATTTGATACATCCTATTTTCTGCCATAATTTTTGAATGGTTTGACATACAGAGTCATGGGTGGTTTCATTGGACTCGGTTTTGAGTCCTTGACCATAATTGGTGCAATTTATTCCACTTCTTCGCCCGATCCGTAACGTGTACCCAGGTGTGTTATACATCAAAATGTGCGTTTCCATCCTGCGACGATGCGCATTACTTTTTTCAGTCAACAGTGTTACCGTGGTGACGATAGACGCCAAAAAACGCGCTTCATCTGATTGGTCCATATTTGATAGTCCCTACTTTCTGCCATAACTTTTGAATGGTTTGACATAAAGAGTTGTGGGTGGTGTCATCGGACTCGGTTTTGAGTCCTTGAACATAATTGGTGCAAATTAGCCCCGCCCCTTCTTCTGATTGGTCGATATGTGATAGTTCCTATTTTCTGCCATAACTTTTGAATGGTTTGACATAAAGAGTTGTGGGTGGTGTCATCGGACTCGGTTTCGAGTCCTTGAACATAATTGGTGCAAATTATCCCCGCCCCTTCTTCTGATTGGTCGATATGTGATAGTTCCTATTTTCTGCTATAACTTTTGAATGGTTTGACATAAAGACTCGTGGGTGGTGTCATCGGACTCGGTTTTGAGTCCTTGAACATAATTGGTGCAAATTAGCCCCGCCCCTTCTTCTGATTGGTCGATATGTGATAGTTCCTATTTTCTGCCATAACTTTTGAATGGTTTGACATAAAGAGTTGTGGGTGGTGTCATCGGACTCGGTTTCGAGTCCTTGAACATAATTGGTGCAAATTATCCCCGCCCCTTCTTCTGATTGGTCGATATGTGATAGTTCCTATTTTCTGCAATAACTTTTGAATGGTTTGACAAAAAGAGTCATGGGTGGTGTCATCGGACTCGGTTTTGAGTCCTTGACCTTTATTGGTGAAAATTGCACGCGCGATGGCCCGTTCATCGCTGCTTGCAGCTTTAATTGTGGTTATATTTCTAACTTTTAGTAAAACAATGATTCAAATAGTAGTCATAGTAGTTAGTAGTTATAATATGCTTGCATGTGACAAATTTCAAGCTTTTTTTGTCAAGATTGTTATTGTGACTCAAGCTTGTAGTTAAATAAAATACAAGAACAAATCAAAGATTTGCTTAGTGAAACTAAGTAATTAACTGAGAATTTGAGTCAGACCTGCATAGTTTTCTGCTTTGATTTTGGAAATTGTATTTGCTGATGATAACAATATATATTAGCTTCCACTGTAGTGAAAATGTAGGTTTGAGTTGGTTAGTTTGAGTTCACTACATTCATAAAAGAAGAAAAAAAAAAACAGGAAACAAAAATGAAAACTGCTTTGGGGCCTGGATGATCCAATCTACTGCAAGATGTGTGGGAGGTTGTGTGAAGTGCCTGAAAAATAGCTCAGAAAGAGCAAATATACCTGATATATTTTTTCTTTTGCACATCCCTTGTGAAATAGGGAGTACGTGATTAGAGGGATGTCATAATACTTGGAGGAAGGAGTTGAAACTCCTTCTGAATGTGGGACAGATAGTTGGCTCTAACTCGGTGTAGGAGCTTTAGAAAAAGTCTGATAAAGTACAGTTTTGAGGTGGGAGTAACAGGTCTAGGGCTGGGGCCTGGGGATGTAATTAGAGCTCAAACTGATCCTGAGTGGGCGTTTATTTTGTTTGAGAACAGAGGCAAAAAAGTACATCTCTGAGACTGGCTCTTTCTGTTAAGCATTCAGCGGTTCACCTGTCGAGTAATGACTTGGATTTGGATTTATATAGCGCCCTTCAAGGCACCCAGAGCGCTTTACAGAGATAATTATTCATTCATACACATCCTCACTGGTGGTGGTAAGCTACATTTGTAGCCACAGCTGCCCAGGGGTAGACTGACGGAAGTGTGGCTGCCATTTCGCGCTACACATTCACACGGGGCAAGGTGGGTAAGGTGTCTTGCCCAAGGACACTACGACAGCAAACTGGGACAGAGCGATTCAGAGCAGATTCGAACCGCCGACCTTCTGATAATTGGACGATCCGCTCTGCCACCTGAGCTACTGCCGAGTCTCTGCAAATGGAGAACATACTAATGTCCACTGTCGTCACCTTCTTAAAATTATGACCTTAGTATTCTTTTCTCACATTTTTGATGAAGCAAAAAAAACTGAACCATGTATATATATATGCCACCGGGCCAGGGAGTCCAGCCAGGAACCTTCTCACTGTGAAGCAACAGTGCTAACCACTAAGCCACCATGCTGCCCTCTCTAATAAGAGTATTCTTTATATATATATATATATATATATATATATATATATATATATATATATATATATATATATATATATATATATATATATACATATATATACATATATATATATATATATATATATATATATATATATATATATATATATATATATATATATAGTCTTTCTGTGTGGAGTTTACATGTTCTGCCCATGCTTGCGTTCCCTCCGGGCACTCTGGTGTTGGGCCACAGTCCTGTGTTGAACATGGGAAGTCTTGATTTAAATTCTGAGACCAGCTTCAATTCCTTACAGCTGACCGCATGGTTTGAAACACAACTCAAAGCCCCGACAGGCTTTGCGTTTACGGTGATAAGGAATAGCACCCTCATTGGGCGAGGGGCCGCAGCTGATTTATGGCAGCCCGGGCTCGGCTATAAGGGCAGGCTCCCCCTTTCTTTCTCTCTTCTCCCTCAGCCCTGTCCACTGCTCCATGGAGTTTTCTGTGAGCTCTGATGAAGGCCACAGCTCTTATTTTAGCATGAAGAGATATTAGCTATGGGCCGGCCTTCTCCATTATCATGCCTGAAGAAGAGTCTGGTTGCCTTGAAATAACAACCATAGTCTGCAGCGCTGCAACGAGTGACCCGCCAACGTTCTGAGCCCCAGATGAGCTGAACGAGGGACCCTTGCATGCCTCGACGTGAAGGCCTTTGGACCGACCTGGAGCTGAAGGAGGCCCAGCTGCTGTGCCCATCCTGCATCCCCTCATTCACCCTGAGATGAGGAGAGCGGGAGAGAGAGAGACGCTCTTTATCAGGATCCCCTGCGAACCACCCAGCTATTCACCAAGGAATGCTGACCGGCCGGACCAAACCACCTTTTTCTTCAACTACAAAGATCCACGTAAGAGGCTGTTTTTGTGTCTGGGCAGAGAAACTTAGTTAACAAATTTAACTAGTTTAGTTTTACGTTGTAAGCCAGACCGCTGATCCCGTCACAACTGCATTTATTTCCCAGTAGTCCCCTATTCTCATTGAGTAACTGTATTCATCAAATCAATGAGTGGATGTGCCAGAATTTTCTCCAGCTAAATGCAGAAAAGACAGAGGTGATCATTTTTGGCCCTAAAAATGAAAGGGAAAAGATCAGCGCTCACCTTGGCTCCATGTCATTGACAGCTACAAATCAAGCCAGAAATCTTGGTGTAATTATTGACTCAGACCTTGCTAGAATTAAGGGCTTTCTGTCTAAACAAGACATGGAAAAACTTATTCATGCATTCATTTTCAGTAGGTTGGATTATTGCAATGGCATCTTTACAGGCCTTAACAAGAAATCTATCAGGCAGCTGCAGCTGATCCAGAATTCTGCTGCCAGAGTCCTTACAAACACCAGGAAACTGGACCACATTACACCGGTCATGAAATCACTACACTGGCTTCCAGTGAGTCAAAGGATAGAGTTTAAAATCTTACTGCTGGTCTACAAAGACCTGAATGGTCTTGGACCAAAATACATGCTTGATCTGTTAGTTCCTATGAAGCTCCCAGACCCCTGAGGTTCATCTGGCTCTGGTTTGTTGTGTGTCCCAAGAACCAGAACCAAGCAAGGGGAGGCAGCGTTCAGTTATTCTGCTCCTCACCGGTGGAACAAACTTCCTGTAGACCTGAGGTCAGCTGCAACTGTCAGCTCCTTCAAATCAGGCCTTAAAACATTACTGTTTACTGAAGCGTACTCTTAAATTAAAGGGGACCTATTATGAAAAACAAGTTTTTTCTTGCTTTAACGTATATAAAGTGGTCTCCCCTCAGCCTGCCAACTCAGAGAAGGAGGAAAGCAAGCAAATTCTGCAGTGTCTGTACAGCCGCCACACAGGGTGGGGTTTCTCTGGCTGGACGTAGCGCGTGGAAGGATCATGTTATTCCGGCCAGATCCTCCCCACCCCATCTGACGCCCCGGCTGGCAAGAGGGGGCAGTGTAGAGCCCAGGACTGTTGCATGTTTTTGTGAGGGTAGCTCCCATTGCTACCCAAGGGAACACGGGGAGAACATGCAAACTCCACACAGAAAGGCCCTTTCGCCAACCCCACCCAGGGTGTGGGTGCTGAAGTCATGCATTCAGCGCCCACAGTCCCCAGGACCTTCTTGCTGTGAGACGGCTGCACTACCTGCTGCGCCACCGTGCCCCCAACAGTTCATTTTAGAAATTTAGACAGAGGCTAAGGTTATATAAACATTTTCAAAGTTACGGCGTCCAAGTTACAAACACACACAGATTTCTCTAGCTGTTTTTAGGTGCTACCTGTTGTGTTGAGATGTGTTTCCCCCTATGTTTGACAGTTTGACACCACACCAGCATTATGTTATGCCAAAGCCTCATTTTTACGCAACTAATATTCATACTCTGGGTTCCCACGCGTTGTGATGTGTGTGTTTTTGCATACATGTGCAGGAATATCCAAGCAACTGGATAAGATCTCCAAAACCAAGGGGTGTGAGCAGTTGAAAAAGTGGATGCGCAGTATAAAAAATCACATCTACTGGACTGCTGCTTCCTCAACAACCAGAGAGAGTGGCAAAGTGGACTTCAATCCTGAATCACGTGCAAGGCATCCACACTCACGATGATCCCTTGTACCCCAAATGCCAGCATCCACTACGCATCTCAAGGGACAAGAGCAAGTGGCTGAGGGTAGGTGTGTTGTCATACTTTTTAAAATTCTACTATTTTCTGTTCATTTTTTAATCCTTTTTTATATTGTTCAAGAGTAATTATTGACAACTGAATTTCCCCCTTGGGGGATAAATAAAGTGTATTCTATTCTAGTTTAAAAGTAATTTGCATAGTTGTGAGATACTGCATGATCTTCCCAGGAATTATGGTGTTATTGATATTTAAAAACAGATGTTTGTAAACTTGATTAATGGTCTTTTAGGAACCCCTGCCTTTTATAAGCTGGAGAAGATCTTGACTAACAAGCGAATCCTAAAAGATGTGGAGAAGCTGAGCCCCCACCATCAGACATCAGCGCTGGAGGCTTTCCACAGTGTGATTCTTCACTTTGCTCCCAAGAATGTGGTTTTCCCTTTTCTTGGAATGCTGTGCAGGTAAATAAGACACAAGGCTCCCTCTAAATGTCTGTATTTGTTTTGAAGTATTTTTGTAATAATCAGAAATCCCCCACAGGCTCTATCTGGCTGCCATGCATTTCAACGAAAATGCAAACTGCCCACAGGAGACAGCTGACGGGGAAACACTCTTCAAAGTGAACTTCCCCAAGTCAAAAAAGGGAGAGTGCACTGCCAAACCAGTAAAAGCAGACATATAAACATAAACATAGCAAATGCAACATCTACATAAATAAATAGAGTATAATTAAACAGTAACATATTGTAAAAACATCTGTATAACAGATATGGGCTGAAGTTTTTTCAGTCAGTACACAGTGGAACGTGAGACATGTACATAAACGATTGTGTAACTGTGTGTCCGTTTCTCTAAAGAGTATGTTGATGAGCTGATGGACCTCGTCTTTGACCATGTCTTTTATGACATGGAATCGTTCCAGAGTGAGGTTTTGAACATCCCCATCCCTGAAGATCTGTGTGCCAATTTTGACAGGCCAGCTAAGGAGGATGTCATTGCCAGCTATGTGTCACGGTTCAATCGAGGGGCAGTCTGAACCTTGTGTATGTGCCGTCTGCATCAGGGAACTCCCTACATATGCGCAGAACTATACAAGATGGTATGACCATGATCAGGCTGACGGGACACAGATGTGGCCTGTCAACCTCTCCACCCTGCCAGCCTTGATAAGGCGGGGCTGGACAGCAGCAAGGGGTCGTGGGAGACTGAAGCTGCTGTTGATGTTGGCTGAGGTGCTTGGGCACGTGTGTCCTGGGTGTTCTGGTAAATAAAAGGGTTCTGCACTAAACTCCGTGTCCTCCTCTATCCTGTCGGTCGGGCCCCCGTAGCACTCGCACTGCTACACGGGCGCCCAACGTGGGGCCCGACGGGATGGAGAAGGGAGGCACGGAGCGGGCCCTGGACACGCTCGCCCATGCCATGGCGGACCTGGCAGCCGTGCTTCAGGGCCAGGGAGAGCAGCTCGCGATGCTGGAAGCGCTTGTGGCCACGGAGCGACCAACACCTGCGCCACGCTTGAGGTCCGCAGCAGCACGGGAGGGGCTGGCGGCGCTGCAGCTGAGAGGCCGGGAGGCAGAAGCTGCGGGCCGCCAAGCGACGGCTCCCGAGACGGTGGGACCCCCGGAGCGGGCCCACCCCGGCACCACGCCTGAGGTTCGCCGCGGCAGCGCTGGCGGGGCTGCAGCCGACCGGCTGGGAGGCAGTGGCTGCAGGTCGCCAGGCGGAGTCGGAGGCGGAGTCGGAGTCGGAGTCGGAGGGGGCTGCGGAGATGGAGGCGGACCGGCAGCCGGAGCAGGGTTGTGTCAAGGAGGAGGCGGTCCTGGACGCACCAGTTTCGGGGCAGTGCGGCGTGACGGAGGAGGCGGTCCTGGAGGCGGACCAGCAGCCGGCGCGGGGCCGCGTCACGGAGGAGGGGGTGGTCCTGGACGCACCGTCTGGCCCGGGGCCACCATCGGCCCGGTCCCGAGAGCGGCGTTCTCGGCGGTCGGCCCGGCGCCGAGGACGGCCCCCTAACCGTTCCTGCTGGTCGGCCGGACGCCGGGGGCGGCCTCCCGACGGGTCCGGGCCTGGAAGGCCCGGGGCGCAGTCGGCGGTTCCGGGCGTCCTCTCCTGCTCTGAGGGGGGGGGGGGGGCGAGTTTTGCGTTGGGGGTGTGTGGCAGGGTGGAGGAGGTGCAGCCACTCAGGCTGATGGGACACAGATGTGGCCCGTCAACCTCTCCACCCTGCCAGCCTTGATAAGGCGGGGCTGGACAGCAGCAAGGGGTCGTGGGAGACTGAAGCTGCTGTTGATGTCGGCTGAGGTGCTTGGGCACGTGTGTCCTGGGTGTTCTGGTAAATAAAAGGGTTCTGCACCTCCGCTCCGCTCTGCTTCCGTCCTCTCCCGTCTCCAGGGCCCGCACACTACTGAAATACACAGAGAGTGATTAGACACACCTGTGTACCGTCAGCTGTTCCAGCCGCGTCACCTGTGCGCCACTCCCCCACACTCCCTCTCTCCCCTGCGGACCACGCTCCAATCCTGCACCCTGCCACAGTACAAATGTTATTTTATTTTTTTTAACAATAAAGTTGCCATTTGCGAACATTTAGTGTTGTGATTTCTTTACAGTTAACATGTTTTTATAAAAATAAATGACACGATCACAATGGAATTATAATGTACTTGTACATTGTCTATGATTACCAATTTGCTGATTCAATCAGCCTGAGCTTTGTCAATACAAGACTGTGTGCTGTGATTGCCTGTTACATGTAGGGTAGTTGGGTGAGCAGTTAAATTTGCTACTGGGTACCAGTCCATCCCAAGAGACAAATGCAACAACCAACTCACACTCACTCCTCCAGACAGTTGAGAATCACCAATCAATCTAACAAGCCGGTTTTTGGACTGTGGATGGATGAGCACCTGGAGAACAACGACTCAAGCCGAGGAGAAGATGCAAACTCCACACATAGAAACACCAGATGGGATTTGAGTCAGGAAGCCTCAGCAACTCACACTTATTATATATGATTTATTATCAAACACAATTATAGAATAAAGAAAACTTTGATTAGATTTGAAAGCTGGGGTGCTGCAGAATTTCAAATGTGGCCTTTAGTATTTTCTACAAGGATATAGTTGAGGGATCAAAGTTATTGAACACAGGGGAACTTTACAAAACAGAGCAAAAGAACAAAGAGCAAAAGTTATCCCTGTGATTGATGATCCACAGCAGACATGCCGTTTCCTTTTCCTTTCATGCTCCTATTTTAGTCAGCATATGTTGGCCAAAGAGAGACCATGTATAAAAATAGCAACCTGCACAGGCTGCAGGCCTTTTTTTTTTGTTCCTGTTATTTGACAATAAGCCTACTGTTTTAGACCATTATTTTCACTTATTTATGTTTTAAATATTTCACTATATTTCACTAATGCAACTTTTGTTTAGTCATGATTTTGCAGGGTACACAGCACCAGCGGTGTCAGTTTGCTGTGGAAATAAATACCATGAGGAAAATAATTGTAAAGATTGAATCCTTTCCCTTCAGTTTTCATGTATTACAAGACCAAAACTGAACAGCAACATATACTGTATAAGGTATGTAAACATTTGTTACAGCATTTGTAAAGAAATCACTGTCTAGAGATTTTCAATTCTTTGTGTCTTGTCACAAGGGAGGAAATGAAGAACATCGGTGAATCGGTACATAAAAAGATCCATTTATTTATTTTCTCTGAGCCTAAATGAAACAAAACTAGTACATTTCTGGTGTTTGTCAGCCTATTACAACAGAAGTTGTCTCTAGGCGCTTTCCAGAGACCCAGAACATGACCCCCGAGCAATTATTACATTAAAGGTGACCTATTATGGCATTTAATGTATATTTTAAACAGGCCTTGAATGTCTTAAAAACAATCTAAAGCTTGTTTTTTCTACATAAATCATAAATCCAGCCTGTGGGCCCTGTCACTAGTTTTACCGCTTCTAACCTCTTTTTCTGCGCCTCATTTTTAGGGAAGGGGGGGGTATGATAATGAGGCTCTGTGCTGATTGGCTCCCTGAATGACGTGTAGCAGGGGAGGAGCTATACCTCGCTCCGCCAGAGCAGCCCGAGCCTGTAAATTATCACAACACTGAATTTTCACAAATGGAAACTTTATTGTTAAAAAAATAAAATATGAGTTGTATATAAATAACATTTATGCACTATTTAAGCCGGATCTACCCGGCGGATGCTGAACGCTGGCCCCGGAGCCACGCCGGGCGCCCGGGAGCAGCGCTGCTGGAGCAGCGCGCATCACCGCGGCTTTAACGGGGGAATCTGACCGGTTCCGACCGGCCGGGACCGCAGGAACCGGCCTGGACTGGTAGCAGGGACTCCCGGGGACTGACCAGCGGAATTTCAGTCGGATCTGCCCGGCGGATGCTGCGCGATGGGCGCCGCAACCCCACGGCGGGCGCACAGATCGGCTCCGGAGCGCATCCGCGGCGCATCGCCCGTTACCGGTGATCAAACCGACAGATTTGCCTGAAAATCTCGGAGGGTGAAGCTGGTCCAGCCTGGGACAGACCCCCGAGGACCCAGCTCCCAAACCACCCGGGAACCTGGATGATTTAACCCGGATCCGCTCCGCCGCGGCGCCGCGTCTGACTGGCTGAAGGAAGCACCGCTCCAGCAGCGGAGAGAGCTTGTTGTGGGCGTGGTTTCAGCAGCGGAGGCTGAACCTATGGAAATCTGCTCCCGTTGTGACGTCACGACGGGAGCAGATTCTAATCGGCTAAAAAAAAAACACGTGACACTGGGGGACTCTCTCCGGCGGGGGTCAGAGACCTTACAGAAATTCATGGTATTTTGTCTCCCCTGTGCTGGCAGGGTGAGGGGAGACCACTTTATATATGTTAAAACAAGAAAAAACGTGTTTTTCATAATAGGTCCCCTTTAACAAAAAAAAAAAAAAACGACTGACAGGTAGCCTATTAAGGTGATTGGACTATTCCATTCACAAAACCTTTCTCCCTTTTTCTCCCTCCTTCATGGAGACCTGCCAGCGTGTATACATGTATGTATATATATATATATATATATATATATATATATATATATATATATATATATATATATATATATATATATATGTTGCATTTGCTATATATATATATATATATATATATATATATATATATATATGGACAGGGGAAAGTGGTGGTGGGTTGTGGTTGCGCTGCAGCCTGTTTCTGTCTTTCCTTACGGAGTTGTCGTTGGTTTGTGCGACATGGTAGAGTTCCTTCTCATAATGTGCAGCTCCTTCTTGCACCGCTGCCCTCCAACAGTGCCT
Source organism: Cololabis saira (assembly GCF_033807715.1). Taxonomy (NCBI): domain Eukaryota; kingdom Metazoa; phylum Chordata; class Actinopteri; order Beloniformes; family Belonidae; genus Cololabis; species Cololabis saira. Next base: position 927,397 of record NC_084600.1, on the reverse strand, counting down.
GTTCAAGGCCATGTGCTCCCAGTCCTGAGATTTCATCAGGAATTTCTTCAAATTGTTCTTGATGTTGTCCTTCAAATGTTTCTTCTACCCACCTGGAGCTTGCAGACCTCTGTCCAACTGGGAGTATAGAATCTGTTTGGGGAGACGGGTGTCGGACATGTGGATGAGATGGCCAGTCCATCGGAGTTGGTGCTGCATTATTAAGGCGGTGATGGTGGGCATTTTGGCTTCCTCCAGAACGCTGATGTAAGTGCGTCTGTCCTCCCATTTCTCAAGGTTCTCTGGGGGTGCTGTTCTAGAGCTCTGAGGTGCCTGCTGTAGGTTGTCCATGATTCTGCCCCATACAGCAAGGTGGGGAGAACCACTGCCTTGTAAACCAGGAGCTTGGTGTCGACCCGGAGATCTTGGTCTTTGAAGACTCTTTTTCCAGAGTCTGGCATAAGCTCCACTGGCACAGCTCAGGCGATGATTGACCTCAGAGTCAATCGCCGCTTTGGAGGAAAGAATGCTGCCGAGGTAGGGGAAGTGGTCAACATTTTCAAGCGTGGTTTTGTCCACTTTTATGGTGGGTGGAGTAGGTGGCTGGTTGGGAGGAGGCTGATGTAACACCTGGGTCTCCTTGATGTTCAAGGCCAGACCCAGGGCTCTGTATGCCTTAGCAAAGGTGTTCAGGATGCCCTGGAGGTCTTCTGCAGAGTGCTATGATGGCATTGTCGTCCGCATACTGGAGCTCCATGATGGTGGTGGACCTTGGTTTTGGCTTTGAACCGGTTATGGTTAAAGAGCCTGCCATCAGTCCTGTACCAGATCGGAATTCCTTGTGGCAGCTCCCTTGCCAATGAGGTGTAGTATGTCAGAAATGAAGACCGAAAACAAGGTGGGTGCAATGATGTGCTCAGACAAGGAGCCTCTGCTGTTGAGAACTGTGGCTGTCATTCCATCATGCAGTAACCTCAGTATTCTGACATATTTGTCCGGACAGCCGTAACGCAGAAGGGTGCTCCACAGGGCCTGACGGTCTACCGTGTCAAAGGCCTTTGACAGATCTATGAAAGCCATGTACAAAGGCTGCTTATGTTCACAGCATTTCTCCTGGAGTTGGCGTGCTGTAAAAATGATATCTGCTGTGCCTCTAGATGGATGAAAACCGCACTGTGATTCTAGGAGAACTTCCTCAGACAGTGGTAGTAAGCGGTTGGCGAGAACACGAGTGAGTACTTTGCCAGTAGTTGAAAGGAGTGAGATGCCCCTATAGTTTCCACAATCCGCTTTATCCCCCTTCTTGAAAATGGTCACCATCATAGCATCCCTGAGCTCTGAAGGGAGCACGCACGCACGCACGCACTTACGCACGCACGCACGCACGCACGCACGCACACACACACACACACATAATGTATATATATTTACAAACATTCAGAAACACAACTGAAATATTAGCCTCTTCAACATGGATGTTTTACAATGACTACTTTTTTTGCATATGTTGTTTGTCCTAAATAGCACACTGCTTAACATGTTTGTGACAGTGTTCGAAGTATTTGTGTTTCCAGTGGGAGATGTCACTTTAGTTGCACAGTGACCTGTGAAGTTTTCATTTTAGTCTTTAATTAGACAGCCCTTCAGAAATGTCTAACTGCAGTCCGCCTGCAGGCTTTAATTAAACCAGGCATCTGAAAAATTAAAAGGAAAAGTCAGATCAAAAACAGTGGATGAGGATGAAACCTGTAATTTTTTCTTTCTTTTTTTTACTGCAGTTAACTTACCTGTTCTGTAATTTACATTGTGTTTAGCATGTAAGAGAAGTTAAAAATCAGTTTTGTTAAGTGCATTTGTATCCCTAAACAAGAAGCTTAATCCAGAGAAGCCATTCAGCTCATATTGAAGCAGGTTGGCACAGCTAGGTGAAGGTATTTCTTACATTCCTGTTTGTCTTTAAGAGCTTCACTTGTCAGCAGCATGATCTTGCAGTAACACTCTGAGATCATCATTTCCAATCTCAGGGGAACTTGAACCTATTACTTGAGTCCTATTACAAACACATATACTCATATAGGCTGTCACTAAAAACTGGGAGGTGTTTACCTGCTAACTGTGTCTTAAAATAAAAGATAGAGACCTTGATGGAGGTTGAAATTCCTGACTGCCAGACTCTGAGGAGTTTGTTGCAATCGTTCCAGGCTTGTCCCTTTCTGGCAAGAAAGTATTTTCTGCTGTCAGTCACATATGAACCCAGATATTTAAAATCCTTGACTTCTTTGATGTGTGATCCATCCCGTGATGTAATACTTGGGTGGTTTGAGTCCTCATTCATAAGCATGCATTCTGTTTTCTTTGAGTTCAACTTGAGTCCGACTTTGGCCGTGGCTTCTTCAAATGCGATGAGCAGGGTCTGGGCAGATGTTGTGTGCTCTGCGGTCAGGGCGACATCGTCTGCATAGTCAAGGTCGGTCTGATATTTCTCGCTTTGACGACCAGATCTTCTTCCAACCATGAGTCCGTTGTCTCTGACGTCTTCCACTGATTGCCGCAGAGCATAGTCCACCACGATGACAAACAGAAAGGGTGCAAGCGTGTCACCTTGGAGCATTCCAGCTGTGGTTGTAAATTCTTTTGTTGGACCATCGTGGCTTTGAACGAAACTGGTGAGATTTTCATACATTATGGCTATGGCTTTTATTATCTGCTCAGGAATTCCATAATTATGGAGGATGTGCATCATGGCTGCTCTATTCACACTGTCAAAAGCCATTGAGAAATCTACAAATATGATGGTGCCACTCTTCTTTGAAACCCTGAGTTCCTCAATGATTCGCCTTATTGCCAGAATCTGTGGGAGGGTGGATCTTTTCTTCCGAAACCCATTCTGGTTCCTTCGAAGAATCGGGTCAAGGTGAGGAGTGATCCTGTTCAATAGAAGAGAGTTGTAGACAATTTTTTTTTGTTATTGCACATTAGCTCCTGTTTTTGTTAAGAGTGGTTATTGCTGTTGGATAAAAGCTGTGTTTGAGTCTGTTTGTCCTTGTTTTCATTAGTCTGTATCGTTTCCCAGATGGCAGCAGTTCAAACAGTGAGTGTCCGGGGTGTGAAGTGTCTTTTATTATATTTTGGGCTTTTTTCTGAAAACGGGAGTGGTGGAGGACTTCCAGTGTGGAGAGAGGGCAGCCAATGATCTTCTGGGCGGTGGTGATGACCCTCTAGAGTGCTTTCCTCTGAGCTGCTGTACAGCTGCTGTACCAGATGCAGATACAGTACGTCAGAATACTCTCGATGGAGGCTCGGTAGAAGGACACCAGCAGCCTCTGTGTGGTGTTCTCCCTCCTGAGGATCCTGAGGAAGTACAGTCTCTGCTGGGCCTTTTTCAGCAGCTCAGAGGTGTTCACACTCCAGGTCAGGTTCTCCTCGATGTGGACTCCCAGGTACCGGAAGTTGGCTACCCTCTCTACACAATCCCCGCTGATGATGAGTGGAGGAATCTCTGTCTTTTTCCTCCTATAGTCTATTACCAGCTCTTCGGTCTTGGAGCTGTTCAGGAGGAGGTTATTGTTTGTTATTGTCTCTGCACCACGACGACAGCCGCACAACCTCGTCTCTATGCAGACTCACCCCCCCCCCGAGATGAGCCCCACCACTGTAGTGTCGTCAGCAAACTTCACATAGTGTTGTTATGATGGATGGAGGTGCAGTCATGCGTGTAGAGAGAGTAGAGCAGGGGACTTAGCACACAACCCTGGGGGGAGCCGGTACAGAGGCTCAGGGCCGTGGATGTGTGATGGCCCACCCTGACTGTCTTTCTGCGGTCAGAGAGGAAGCTGCGGATCCACGTGCAGGTGTCGTTTGGAATCCCCAGGTCCCCCAGCTTGACCACCAGTTTGTGAGGGAGGATGGTGTTGAACGCAGAGCTGTAATCCACAAAGAGCATCCACACATAGCTCCCCTGCTGCTCCAGATGGGAGTGGTGAGAGAATGACTGTCCATGTCTTTGTCAGGTGGTGTTATGTTAGTATCTGTACGAATGGGTGTCCGTTGTCTAGTCCAGTGTTTCCCAACCCTGGTCCTCGAGGCACCCCTATCCTGCATGTTTTAGATGTTTCCCTGCTTTAGCACACCGTGATAAAAGTATGTGTGTCATCAACAGAGTTGTGCAGACCTTGGTGACAAGCTAATTAGGACCATTAATTAGAATCAGGTGTGTTGGTGCAGGGAAACATCTAAAACATGCAGGATAGGGGTGCCTCGAGGACCAGGGTTGGGAAATACTGGTCTAGTCTGGGTTTGGGACTCTTTGCTGTTGGGCTTATCCGAGTGGCTCCTTGTTGGAGGGGGGTTCTTGCGCTTCCCCCCGCTGCCCTTGCTGCTGGGCGCGCCTTTGGCTGTGGGGTTCCCGCTTTCATCGGGGCGGGTGCCGGCCCGCTGGCATCGACTATCGGGGTGGCCCCATCTCTCCGGGTGGGCTGGCTTCTCGACCAGGTGGGGGTTATGGTCCCGTGGGGTGTGGATGTCTTGCCCACATAATCGGCCCATGCTGGGTGGCTGGTGCTTGGCTGGGTCCTGGTCCATCACCGTGGGTTTCCTGGCTGCCTCCTCCCGTGGTCATGGGGGCTCCGCCCGGGGCTTCCCCTCTGTCACTTGCTGGGAGGGGCGGGTCTTGCTGGTGGGAGTTTCCTCCTGTCCCTCTTCTGGTCCTCCGTGTGGCTGCTGGTGGTCTGGGTACGGGTTTCTTCCTTGTCGGCTTCTTGTCTCTCGGGTGGCGTGGTTGTGTCCTCCTTCCTCCACTATAGTTGCAGTTTAGGTAATGCCTTGTTTTCACTTTGCACACACACAGTTACACAGACATACACACCTGCTCACTCATTTACATACCCACCCCACAGTTTTGGGGGACAGATAATCTCAG